>NW_025213904.1:3325-11535 GCF_004010195.1 Chiloscyllium plagiosum | reverse complement strand
ATTTCTGGAGTGCAACATGACCTCATGGCTCTGAAACCCAATCCCTCTCCCAATAAATCGAACACACCGTGCTCCTTCCAAATAAACCTGTCAACACGGTACCTTATAGAGTTCTACGCACAGTAGCACGGAGATATCTCTTCTCATCTAAATTTCCAAGAATATTACTTTTAGCCCAGAACTCTTTCTTCTTGTTGCTCCATGTCCCATTGCAACCTGCAGTAGCATTTGGAGCTGTTAACAACTCCTTTGAGCTTCGTGTCATTGGCAAATTAACTGACCCATTATTCTATGCCCTAATCCAGGTTATTTATAAAAATGACAAACAGCAGTGGACCGAAAAAAAAAAACCTCTGCTATACCATTAGTTTCTGAACTCCAGAACGAACATTTCCCATCAACTACCCACTCTGTCTTCTTTCAGCTACCCATTTTCTGATGCACTCCGATAAAAAAAATCAATCCTATGCCTACGTATTTTATGCAATAGGCAACCGTGGGGAATATTGCTCACATTCTCAAAGAGCTCAATCAGGTTTGTGAAGCAGAAACTACTCTTCACAAAATCAAATTAACTATCCCGAATCAACTTTTTCCTTATTAGATGATCATAAATCCTATCTCTCATATCGTTTTCCAAAACTTTACCTACAACGAAACTAAGGCTCATTGTTCTACAGTTAACAAAGATTTCTCTGCTCCTCTCCTCGTCTTGGAGAAGGGGTCAATATTTGTTAAGTATGAGTCTTATCGCACTAATCACATAGACACAGTTGAATCAAAGTTGACAGTTAAATGTCCAGCAATCTCCACCCACGATTCCCAGAGAATCCTAGGATACATTTCATCAAGCCCAAAGGACAGATCTCTTTTCACACTTTCAAGAATTACCAACACAAATTCCTTCTGAACATCAATTTCGTGTACTCTAATAGGTTGCATGTGAGTATTCCCCTCGACAGCATTGTCTTTTTTCATTTCTGACACAGATGAAAAATATTCATTCAGCGCCTTTCCTTTCCTCGGACTCCACGTCAACGTCCCACGATGGTTCTTGACAGTTCTAATCGTATCCCATTCATTCATTTGTTCCTGAAATGCCAATAAAAAGCTTCAGGGTTTTCCTTCATCCTGCCAGCCATAGACATCGCATGTCCCCTTTTCGCTTGATGTAGCTCTCTATTTCGGCTCTTCTTGGCTAGTTTTTAATTCTCAAGCACTGGACCTGAGCCTGAACATCTCATCTTTACATGAGCCTCCTTCTCCCTCATGACAATAGATTCAAGTTCTTCAGTAGACACGGCTCCTTGACTCGACCACATATTCCCTGAATGACGCATACATACTTATCAAGGGCACGCAGTAGCTCCTCCCTGAACACGCTCCAGATTTGAGTTGTACCGAAAACCGCTGCAGATAATGTCTCCATCCTATGCATCCTAACTGACGCCGAATCACCTTTCTCCCAGCAATACCTCTTGCCCTGCAATATATACTTATTCCTATCACCAAAGTGCCACTTCCCTCCAAATCGAACAGATGGCTTGGTTCATTACCCAGTACCAATTCCAATGTGGCTTTGCTTCTTATCGGCCTGTCTATATGCTGTGTCAGGAAACCCTCCTGCACACATTGGACAAAAACTCACCGATCAGATTTACTCAAACTATAACCTTTCCAATCAATATTTGGAAAGTTAAAGTTCCCCATGACAGCTACCCCGTTATTTTCGTTTTTATCCAGAATCATCTTTGCAATCTTTTCCTCTATATCTCTAGAACGTTTCACTGGGCTATTGAAAACTCGATTCACAGTGACCTATCCTTTCCTGAGTCTAATATCAGACCATTCTAGCTCAGTAGAGTTCGTAGAGTGCTCATCAAATAACCTTTTCGTTCCCGTAATACTGTCCTTGGCTAATCATGTCACACCTCGCCCTCCTGAACCTCCTTCCTTGTTCTTTATCAAATATCGAAACTGCGGCGCCAGGAACACACAGTCCTTTAACTGCTCCATTCATTTCTATGAAATGGCCAAAACATGTGGCTACCGGGATGGTACGGGGGGAGGGATTCGGATACATGGACAATTGGGTCTTATTCTGGAGTAGGTGGTACCTCTACAAATAGGATGGTTTCACCTGAACCACAGGAGAATCAATATCCTGGGGTGGGGCGGATAATTTGCTAATGCTCTTCAGGAGGGTTTAAACGAACTCAGCAGCGCAATGTAAACCTGAATTGTAGCTCAAGCTAACAGGAGGTTTTGAGTAGTGAGGACATAAATAGGTTTTCAGGTTTGCAAGAGTGTACTGGCAAGGATGAAGTTAATAGCCCATGCTATAAGTAAACCTACCTTATTCCAGATGGTCCTGGCGATGAAGTAAACACACTTCAAACGATCTTCATCCTTGCCAGTACATTGGTTTGAGACAACAGCCCATTGGTTGAGAGGTTTTCCTTTTTTTAAAATTAAAATGTTCAGCGATCTATGACACACCTCTGGAGTAGGTGAGACAGAATCCAAGTCTACTAAATCTAATTTAGGAACTTAAGCCTACTGACCAAGGGTAGGGAGACTATCATTCTATCACCAGAGGTCTGTTTTGCATCTCATACAGAATTGATACATTTGCCCTTAATTGCTTCATTAATCCCTGGGGATGTAAATAATAAGCCACTTGTTAGAGCATTGTGTGTTGCTCAGGTGCCACTGAGTATAATGCTGATCGTTGAGTCGGAGGGTTCAAGATCGACCCTCGGGGTTAGAATACACTAATTGATACTGCCACTGTGATAATCCTGAACATCAGACGTGTATGAGGCATTAAACCAAAGCCACTCTGCACTCTAAAGGGACCCTTATTATTTTGAATCCAGGATATTGTTTCTCCTGTGGTTCAGGTGAAACCATCCTATTTGTAGAGGTACCACCTACTCCAGAATAAGACCCAATTGTCCATGTATCCGAATCCCTCCCCCCGTACCATGCCGGTAGCCACATGTTCAAGAGCTCTCTCCCCAGCCTTCATCTCGGTCCGACGTGTCATGGGTAACAAATCAGAGAGAACATCTCTGTTTGACCGAGATCGAAGATGTCACTCTCGCTCACTGAATTTCTGACTTATATCTACATGCCTTTTCTTGCCTATATTGTTGTTGCATGTGTGGACCATGACTTGGGACTACTCCCCCTCCCTCTTAAGAATCGCAAAAACACAATGTGAGACATCACTAACTTTGGGAGCTGGGAGGCAACACACCAATCATAAGTGTGTCCCCTTCCCACTGAATCTGCGATCTGTTTCCCTCACTATGAAGTCTCCAAAAATAATGCTCTTTTCCTCTGTCCCCTACCCTTCTGAGCAACAGGAACAAACTCTGTGCGAGAGACCTGTACCCCATGTTTTACCCCTCGTAAGTCATTCCACCTCAAAAGTATCAATAACGGTATGCTGTGCTTGTAAACGAGCAGCTTGGCCACAGTGGATGCATGCATGGTCTGCCAGTTCCCTCTTCGTTTACCGACTGAAACCCTTTGATCTTTTTCTTGTACCTGAGGTGTTACGGCCTGCCTATAACTCCTCTCAATTATCTCCTCAGTCTCCCGAATGATCCAACGTCCAGTTGCAGTTTCCTTCGACACTTGCCAAGAAACTAGAGTTGGGTGCACTTCCCACAGATGCAGATATCTGGGACTGAAGCAGTGACAGTGATTATCTTTATGGCTTGTTCAACTGGTGAACATGACTGCTATTAACCATATCCGTGTTAACATCATGGCTCTTAAAGAGAGCCACGTGCGTTGGGCCAGTGGCGCAATGGATAACGCGCGTAACTATGGATTAGGCTAACTGTAGGTTCGAATCCTACCTGGCTCGGGGCAAGTGCAGGCTGTTAGCAATCCTCACAACTGATTTTTCTGAAGCCGAAATAAGGTATATGTTCCTAATCTGCAGGAAAGAGAATACCTTCATTAAATGTCCCCGAGAACATGAGAGTCAATGTTCCAGCATCATCTCAGGAGGGAAGCCGAATAGTCGGACACGTTACACACGGGCACCTTTCTATTTCATAAAGACACCGATCGAATACCTGTTACTCGCGGGAATGGTCGGCTTTGAGCATTTTTCGAAACTCTTTGGCCAGTGGAATCAGAGAAGAATGAATGGTTAACTGTCCAACTGATCGTTATAGAGAGTGAGTTCCAGAGTCTACCACCTGCTGACTGATATTTTTTTCCTACCAGTCTATTCAACGCTTTCTGCATCTTATCTGAAATCTACACCCTGGTGATCGATCAAGAGCAAATGTATCCTTCAATCTGTACTTCGATGCTCCTAATTATTTCGTACACGTCAATCATGTCTCCTCACAATCAGCTCTGCTCTGAGAAATAAAAACAACTCCCTTTTTGCCGAGGCCACACCATTCAAAACATTCTTATGCAGGCAATCCAGAGCGTAACGCCGTTATTTGTTTTGGTAAATGTACAGTAAAATTTACAAGGAATACTTCAGCCAGGTTGACTTCCAGTTTTTAAAACAGAGAGAAAATTATTCACAATTTCAAGGGATGAAAGACAGTGAACAGAATATAGATTACCCACAGAACTCAGTTACCCAAAATAGACTTCATTATGCTTTTCCAAAAATACATAACAGTCCTGATAATTAAACCATAAAAACAGAGTAATAATGAAACAGATTTACAGGTCGAAATTAGAGTTGCAGAAGAAGAGAGACACGCATATCACTGGCATCGATAGGCACTTTGAAAGCCTTCGTGTAAGTGGTGTGGCGGATACTTTAGCAATGGTTAATAAAGTATTTAGGCTGTCAAATACATTTTGAAATTCTTGTGTTCACTGAAATTTCTTGCCTGTTTTTAACAATTCGGTGAGTGGAACAGTCCCACTGTTAACATTCAGCACAAACTTTCAGTGAAAGCCACTCAATTGGGGAACCGTAGTCTGCTCTTTTCGTCAACAATGTGTAAAGGTCCCCTGTACCTTTCGATTTCGCATCCCGTGGGGCTATATGTCCGTGTTCAACGACATATCCCAGGAAGATGACTTTGAAATGGCAGATTCACTTTCCGCTAGGTTTACAAACCCGTTTGACTTCCGAATTCGATCAAACAAGCCCGATAAATGCTGTAAATATTCAATCCATGAGAGACTTATAGTCACCAGGCATAATATACACCACACAGTTGCGTATCCGGCAATTACCCTATCAGTTAACCTCTGAAATGTGGCTGAAGTGTTTTCAGTACAAACGGCATTACTTTAAATTTCTGCAGTCCAGTTGGTGTTATAAAATTGCCTTTGATCTTTCTGACAAAGTTCACTGCCAGTAACCTTTGAGGAAGTCCAACTTAGAAATGTAAGTTGCTCCTCCAATCTTTTCCACACAGTCCTCCAACTGCAGATATGTAGATGCATCAGTCTTTCTAACAACATTGATTTTGTGACAGTCCACACATAACTGTTGGGTCTTATCTGGCTTTGGCACCTTGACGATGGGTGAACTTCTTCATTGAAGCTCACTTCGGTTATGCCATTTTGGAGCATACGTGACATCTCCTTATGAACTTGTACAACTTTAGAGCCTTATGCCTGCGAGGATGTTACAAAGTCAGAACAGCATCTCCTATATTTACATCATATACAATTAGGTTATTAATTCCCAGTATATCTCAGTAGATCTCCCCATACAAGAGTAATAATTCTTTCGATTTTCTTCTGCAATATAACTGAATAACATGACCAATATTGGACAACTTTTGCATTGTCCAATTTTATTTCAGGAACGCCCAATGCAGAATTCCCTGACATTGGTTCTCCCCAGTGTGTCGTAGTCAATAACACATTCTCCTCTTGCGTTCGTTCTCTCCCAAAATACCGTTCAAGCATATTCCCATCGCACATTCTGTGAGATTCCTTCATGCCTAGAGTCGCTTTCAAGTACATAACCTCACTCAATTTCCTCTCAATTTGACAAGGTCTTCTAAACCTTGCTTTAAAGTTTCAAAGATTAATGAAATTTAAAGAAATACATTATTCCCACTGGAAAAATTGTCATTTTTTGATTTCTCCTACACTTCCTGCTTCACCATTAGCTGTGATACTTTTAAATACTGGTTCGACAACTCCCCAACATTATTTAGTCCAACTCTAAAATTTGACACATCGTCCAAATGCGTCGTCTCTGTAATCTGACTTATTAATTTTTCCTTCATAAATTTTAATGGTCCTCTTACTTTATGCCCAAAATTGGTTCCAGATGGACTTAGTTTGGTGGATTCTTTTGGTACATCTCAGATCGCAAACAGCACTGACGCAACTCCCTTATGGAAATAATCTGGCTACTCCGAACCATAAAACCTCACATAGTCTTTAATAATTGACGTCACCTTTCTAGTGCAACCTGTGATTCTGGATGGTACACAATAGATTTGAATCGTTTTATTTCCAAGCTCTCTATATACTCCTTGAAAAGTTTGGATGTGAAGTTTGACCATTGAGCTAATTGTATCTCTGATGGTAGTCTTAATCTAATCAGTAATAAAATCGTAATTATTCCACAATCCTTTTAGCTGTCATATTGCACGATTGAACAACATTTGGAAATCTCGTCAATACATCCATTTCTGTTAATTAATACTTTTTCCCATCGCTTGTTGGATGTTGGGAACCTACAAAATGAATGAAGACACTTAATAAAGATTCCTCGAACGCTGGAATAGGTATTAAAGGTGCAGGCTTTGTTAAATCCCATAGTTTTCCTATTAGGTGAAATGTATGATATGTCTGGCAAAATTCAAATGCATTCCTGTGCAATCCAGGCCAGTAAAAATGTCTTTGTACTTTAGCCTCCGTTCTCCTCACGCCTAAGTAACCTCCAATTTGTGGCACATGCGGCACTCGCAGCACCACTTTACTGTACCTTCCAGGAAAAAAAAAATCTGCCCAATTCTCACTTGCTTGTGATGCTCTCCATTTCCTCCTGAACATATCATTTGCTCAGAATATCACACGGGGATGCATTCACTCTACTTCTATGTACATGCCTTCTGATCCAACTGCTTTAATTTTTCATCTTTCTGTTGTAACTCAGTAGCATAGCAGAGCTGAATATACTTGCATTTTTAACACTTGTCCCCTGCTGTGTCCCAATTATCTGACAAAAAATACTTTGTAATCATATTTCAGCTTCCTTATTCGTGCGTTTTGATTTCTCCTGCTTCAGCTTGTGACTGTGTGATCGCGTTAATACACAATCTGGGAAAATTCCTTTGATAAACGTCCTGCATTGCGACACTTGCTTGCATCTTGACTGGCATTTCAATTGAAGTAGGCAGCACGCTTCCGGGCGATTGAACTATATCATTTGCAAGTACAAGTTGTATTCTTGGAGCTGAGAGATTTTTCAGAACTCCCACCAGAAATTCCCTATTCTTTTCCGCCCACTCTCGCCTCACTGTACATAACTCTGCAATTTGTCATCACACCAGGAATCCCTGTGTACATAGTTCTTCAGGAGTACATATTTCCCCCTCCTTATGCATCACAGACAGAAACGATCCTGTGTCCCTTCATATTGTTACCTCTCTATCTGCTATCCCTGGCCAAGGTAAATGAACTTTAACTTTGCAGGTATATTATTAAAGCAGATCTGGCACTTCCCCCTTACCAATCTCTGATCGGCTTGTGCACTCTGATGCAGCTTTCCACCCTCCACTGTGCTTTCCATTGCCATGCCAACAAAACATCTAGGCTTGTTTCGTTTTCCTGCATCTGACTTTCCAGTGCTTTCCCTAGTTCTCCAACACTGACTTCAAGTGGCCTACTTTATTGTAATGAAATCCTCAGATCTTGTTCCCTTCAAGGGTTTTTTTATTTACCCTGTGATAAGTTATCCTAATGATCATCACAGAGATTTAAATTTCCTTTTCCAAGTGAGGATTTCTCTTTGCTCCAATTTCTATCCCTCAGACTTAAAATGATTCTGGAAGCCCATCCTAGTTTTATGGACCAGTTCATAACAATCAGCCATTTCATCTGCTAAACTTGCCGTTCAAACAATATGCCCTTCCAGAGTAAGCTTATCTTCAGCCTTTATCTCCAGCCTTTTAAGGTGAATTCCTTTAATAATTGCCAATTTCTGAAGTTCAAACCCTGTCTCCCCTTTTCTCTGCTCTGCTGCT
>NW_025213904.1:0-2295 GCF_004010195.1 Chiloscyllium plagiosum | reverse complement strand
ACATTATTTAGTCCAACTCTAAAATTTGACACATCGTCCAAATGCGTGGTCTCTGTAATCTGACTTACTATTTTTTCCTTCATAAATTTTAATGATCCTCTTACTTTATTCCCAAAATTGGTTCCAGATGGACTTAGTTTGGTGGATTCTTTTGGTACATCTCAGAGCGCAAACAGCACTGACGCAACTCCCTTATGGAAATAATCTGGCTACTCCGAACCATAAAACCTCACATAGTCTTTAATAATTGACGTCACCTTTCTAGTGCAACCTGTGATTCTGGACGGTACACAATAGATTTGAATCGTTTTATTTCCAAGCTCTCTATATACTCCTTGAAAAGTTTGGATATGGAGTTTGACCCTTGAGCTCATTGTATCTCTGGTGGTAGTCTTAATCTCGTCTGTAAAAAAATCGTAATTATTCCACAATCCTTTTAGCTGTCATATTGCACGATTGAACAACATTTGGAAATCTCGTCAATACATCCATTTCTGTTAATTAATACTTATTTCCATCGCTTGTTGAATGTTGGGAACCTACAAAATGAATGAAGACACTTAAGAAAGATTCCTCGAACGCTGGAATATGTATTAAAGGTGCAGGCTTTGTTATATCCCATAGATTTCCTATTAGGTGAAATGTATGGTACGTCTGGCAAAATTCAAATGCATTCCTCTGCAATCCAGGCCAGTAAAAATGTATTTGTACTTTAGCCTCCGTTCTCCTCACGCCTAAGTAACCTCCAATTTGTGGCACACGCGGCACTCGCAGCACCACTTTACTGTACCCTCCAGGAAAAAAAAATTCTGCCCAATCTTACTTGCTTGAATATGTGATGCTCTCCATTTCCTCCTTAACATATCATTTGCTCAGTAATATCACACGGGGATGCATTGACTCTCCTTCCATGTACATGCCTTCTGATCCAACTGCTTTAATTTTTCATCTTTCTGTTGTAAGTCAGTTGCATAGCAGAGCTGAATATACTTGAATTTTTAACACTTGTCCCCTGCTGTGTCCCAATTATCTGATAAAAAATACTTTGTAATCATATTTCAGCTTCCTTATCCGTGCCTTTTGATTTCTCCTGCTTCAGCTTGTGACTCTTTGATCGCGTTCATACACAATCTGGGAAAATTCCTTTGATAAACGTCCTGCATTGCGACACTTGCTTGCATCTTGACTGGCATTTTAACTGAAGTAGGCAGCACGCTTACCGGTGATTGAGCTATATCACTTGCAAGCACAAATTGTATTCTTGGAGCTGAGAGATTTTCCAGAACTCCCACCAGGAATTCCCTACTCGTTTCCGCCCACTCTCGCCTCACTGTACATTACTCTGCAATTTGTCATCACACCAGGAATCCCCGTGTACATAGTTCTTCAGGAGTTCATGTTTCCCCCTCCTTCTGCATCACAGACAGAAACGATCCTGTGTCCCTTCATATTGTTACCTCTCTATCTGCTACCCCTGGCCAAGGTAAATGAACTTTAACTTTGCAGGTATGTTATTAAAGCAGATCTGGCACTTATTCCTTACCAACCTCTGATCGGCTTGTGCACTCTGATGCAGATTTCCACCCTCCATTGTGCTTTCCATTGCCATGCCAACAAAACATCTAGGCTTGTTTCGTTTTCCTGCATCTGACTTTCCAGTGCTTTCCCTAGTTCTCCAACACTGACTTCATGTGGCCTACTTTATTGTAATGAATTCCTCAGATCTTGTTCCCTTCAAGGGTTTTTTATTTACCCTGTGATAAGTTATCCTAATGATCATCACAGAGATTTAACTTTCCTTTTCCAAGTGAGGATTTCTCTTTGCTCCAATTTCTATTCCTCAGACTTAAAATGATTCTGGAAGCCCATCCTAGTTTTATGGACCAGTTCATAACAATCAGCCATTTCAGCTGCTAAACTTGCCGTTTAAACAATATGCCCTTCCAGAGTAAACTTATCTTCAGCCTTTATCTCCAGCCTTTTAAGGTGAATTCCTTTAATAATTGCCAACTTCTGAAGTTCAAACCCTGTCTCCCCTTTTCTCTGCTCTGCCGCTTTCTCTTCTTCCCTCTCTCTACTTCGAATTGTATCTCAAACTGCTTCAAATCTCGTGTCCTTTCCTTATCTCTCGAGTCTAACTCAAGCTGCTTCATTTTCAAATAAATTTTAACCATCTCTACAGATTCTCTTGGATTTTCCAGCTTAGTTAAATGCTGTGCTATTGCGGGAATGATCTCTCCTTTCATCACAGAAAGAGGCAAGTACAACCCCAGCATATCTGCTAATTCCAGAAGC
>NW_025213903.1:35673-37175 GCF_004010195.1 Chiloscyllium plagiosum | reverse complement strand
CGTTTTTATTTCCCTTGCACTCAGTTAATGTGATAGCTGTTGTGATCCTTTCACAGGGAAAATGTGGTCTCTCCAAATGTGTTTTGTGTTACTTGGTGGACATGACAGTGGCAGACCTTCTGGTCATTTTCCTAGACCTGACACAGGCATATTCCACAGACTTTCCACGAAGAATTTTATCACCTGCGGTACTCCATCGGTGTGTGTAATATTCATGCAGTCCTAAACTATGCAGCCACTGATTGTTCTGTCTGGTTCACTGTGGCTTTTACTTTTGATTGACTTGTGGCAATTTGTTGTCAGAAGTTGAAATGTTAATATTGCACTGAGAAAACTGCAGCTGTGGTACTGGGAACAGTGACTGCTGTGAGTTG
This sequence comes from Chiloscyllium plagiosum, assembly GCF_004010195.1. Lineage (NCBI taxonomy): Eukaryota > Metazoa > Chordata > Chondrichthyes > Orectolobiformes > Hemiscylliidae > Chiloscyllium > Chiloscyllium plagiosum. The sequence continues at coordinate 36,801 of NW_025213903.1, read as the reverse complement.
TACAAACAATGTTTTCTGGTATTTCAAGCTCACAGATCAATATATTTTGTTGAACATCATTCTATTTTGCCTTATAACGTCCGCCAATGAAACATCACATTTATGGATAATGATTGGTTTCCTATATCACCTTCTAACACCCGGGGTTCCATTCATTCTGATTCTGCTGCTGAATACTTTTATTGTCAGACACATTATCAGGACCAGCAGAGCCCAGAGAAGACTATCGGCTCGTGGCAACATCGAGAGTCCCAAAGATCCACAGATGACAAATCGAAGGAAATCAGTTCTTTTAATGTTTACAATCTCCTCAAATTTCATCATTTTAGGATCTATATTTATGGTGTATTCCATATGGAGAAGAATGTTGTACTTTAGAAATGTGAAAATTTATCTAGACGACATTGTTCAGGTATTGGGTTCCATGCTGCAGCTACTGAGCTGCTGCATGAATACTTTTATTTATGCACTGATCCAGACCAGCTTCAGAGAGCAGCTGAAAATGTTGTTTATTTGTCCATTTACCTCAGATATTTCCAGATCATTAAATAATAGTTTCAGCTGTAAGGGACCCTCGCAACATTCTCTCAGTGGACCGAAAGTTATGTCAGAAGTGATGTCCTGCGTCCTTCGACCCTTGTTAAATACTACTGTGAGAAAGGAGCAGGAATATTGCAGATAGTCTTGTAAGTAGGGTAAATGTAACATGACGCAGAGTGATGTAAGTCCCTTCCCTTTAAACAAGGATGAACACAGTATAAGCACGCATGCAAGTTGAAAGAGTTTCTGAGCAACACACATCAAAAAAAGATTTTGCCCTTGGGTTCGCAGAAGAAAGTTTTATTATTATTTGGATTAGCTAAAATTTAAACTTGTTGTCAAACCCTCTTTAATTCACACTGAACGGATGCTAACATTCTTTTGTGCTCTGAACCTATCTTTGTTCTGGTGATGCCACTTTGTTCTCGAAAAAAAAATCTCTCGAATTCCTTGCATTCATTTTGAAAATAAAATACGAGATCATTAAAACTTGACACTGAGTATTTGCAATTATTGGTGGATGCAACTTTTACACGCCCTGTTGATTCGGTCTCAGTGTTTCTGCTGTTGTCTGGGTGCTGAGTGTTG
>NW_025213903.1:21679-24131 GCF_004010195.1 Chiloscyllium plagiosum | reverse complement strand
CACATCCCTGAACACTATGGGACAATTTAGCACGACCAATCCACCCTAACCTGCACATCCCTGAACACTATGGGACAATTTAGCACGACCAATCCACCCTAACCTGCACATCCCTGAACACTATGGGACAATTTAGCACGACCAATCCACCCTAACCTGCACATCCCTGAACACTATGGGACAATTTAGCACGACCAATCCACCCTAACCTGCACATCCCTGAACACTATGGGACAATTTAGCACCGCCAATCCACCCTAACCTACACATCCCTGAATACTACGGGACAATTTAGCATGGCCAATCCACCCTGTCCTGGACATCTTTGGACTGTGGGAGGAAACCGGAGCACCCGGAGGAGACCCAGGCAGACACGGGGAGAACGTGCAAACTCCCACACAGTCACTGTCGCCTGAGGCTGGAATTGAACCCAGGTCCATGGTGCTGGGAGGCAGCAGTGCTAACCACTGAGCCACCATGCTGCCCTGTACACAGCCTGACTGTAAGGAGACTATCCAATCTCTGATACTGCACACATCTAGGCTTTAATAACAGTTCAGGGACTGGGAGAATCAACAATAATTCTGGGAGATTTGTTAATAAGTCGCTGGATTGTGGAAATTCCACTTTTCCGTCCTTCACTAAGGTAGTGGCTGATCTGTCAGCGTTTGGAATTCTCTCCACCTTCCAATAACCATCTGCCCCATGAGAGTCCACCCCTCTCTGTCTTAAAAGCATCCAATGACCCGAACCCACCCCTTTCTGAGGCAGTGCGTTTCAGAGTCACGTACCCATCTGCAAGAAAAGCAATTCTCTTCATCTCCGTCCTGAGAAAGTTTGGGGGGATTGGGGGGGAAATCGTTGTGAAGGAGCGCCCCCTACCTCTGGGCTGATGCTCCCCCCGGAGGCGACATCCTTTACACACCCACCTTGCGGAGACCCTCCCCACTTCAGTCCAAGTCGCCCCTCACTCATCCAACCTCCAGGGGGAGCAACCCCAGTCCATCCCCAACCTCTCCTCCCCATGTCTCCCCGCTCATTCCAGGGATCGATCCCAGTAAAACCTACTCCGAACCGGCCCCCCCGACATCCTTCCTTCGATCAGGAGACGGAAACTGCCCACTGTGTTCGAGGTGTGGTCCCACTAGCACCCCCGGTATAACTGAAGCATTGCATCCTTACTCATATGTTCAGAGGGATGGATAACATCCCATCATGCTTCTCGGTTACCCGCTGCATCTGCAGACTAACCGTCTGTGCCCCGTTCCCCGCATCTCTGCATCTCGGAGTTCTGCAGTCATTCACCGTTTACACAAGCCCTTTTTTTTGGATTATAAAGGGAGCGACTTCACGTTTCCCCGCGTTATCCGTTGCCATGCATGTGCTTTACCCTCTCGCTTAACCTGTCCGTATCCCGATTGCATCGTACTTTCGCCTGTAAATCTAGCTCAAATATCTCCAGCCCCTCATTAAAGACGTTGGTACACGTTATCCTGAGTTGAGGTCCCAGCATAGACCGGGAGGGACCCCACTTGTCACATCCCTGAACACTATGGGACAATTTAGCACGGCCAACCCACCCTAACCTACACATCCCTGAACACTATGGGACAATTTAGCATCGCCAATCCACCCTGACCTGCACACCTTTGGACTGTGGGAAGAAACCGGAGCACCCGGAGGAAACCCACACAGAGAATGTGCAAACCCCAGACAGACAGCTGCACCGAGGCTGGGTTCGAACCCGGGTCCCTGGCGCCGTGAGGCAGCACCGCTAACCCACTGAGCCGTTTCCCCAGGTCTCTCGCCAGCGCTCCCCAGCGAAATGGGAAGAGGCAGTGAGCACGGCTCTGGGAGAGAGGGAGAGAAAGGGAGATTGTCAAAGACTGAAAAGTCAGCCTCAGGCAGGAACGGGCGGTGGAGAGGAATGTCAGATCACGTCCTGAACATGGACGCTCCCACCTGACTCACAGAAACACATGCAAATCAGGTGCAGTACGTGAGGATGCCTTTGATTCGTGGCCAGGATTTGCGAGACTAGAATGCAAGTACACACATATATCCTAGCCGCAGGATCTAACTGCATCCCACACACACACACACACACACCAGAGGGGAGTTCGACAATAAGCAGTAAGGAATCGAGTCACCCTTGTACTAAGACAGTAAATACTTTGACGGCGATGACACCGGATGGGAATTCTACTGAAGTCTGGCATCAGGATATAGGAGGCAGCATTGTAAACTTTGCAAAATCGAGGGGAGGGCGGACAGTGAGGAAGGTTATCAAAGAGATACACAAAGAGGTCTTGATCAGTTGGGTTAAAGGGCAGCAGGAGTTTGATTGGGATAAATGGCAAGGTCAAACACACAAGGCAGGATGCATACTGGGCCTCCCGGCGCCAGGCACCCGGGTTCGATGCCAGCCTCAGGGGCAACTGTCTGAGTGGAG
>NW_025213903.1:14537-21551 GCF_004010195.1 Chiloscyllium plagiosum | reverse complement strand
CCGAACCGGCCCCCCCCGACATCCTTCCTTCGATCAGGAGACGGAAACTGCCCACTGTGTTCGAGGTGTGGTCCCACCAACACCCCCGCTATAACTGAAGCATTGCATCCTTACTCATATGTTCAGAGGGATGGATAACATCCCATCATGCTTCTCGGTTACCCGCTGCATCTGCAGACTAACCGTCTGTGCCCCGTTCCCCGCATCTCTGCATCTCGGAGTTCTGCAGTCATTCACCGTTTACACAAGCCCTTTTTTTTGTATTATAAAGGGAGCGACTTCACGTTTCCCCGCGTTATCCGTTACCATGCGTGTGCTTTACCCTCTCGCGTAACCTGTCCGTATCCCGACTGCATCGTACTTTCTGTAAATCCTGCTCTAAAACGGCCGCACCTCACGTTTGTCGAAATGAAATTCCCCCTGCCACCCCTCGGCCATGTCAAGTTGTCCGTTGGGAAGTAAATTTCAATGGAATACCTCGCGGCGATTAGAGTAATCGCTGAAGGTTGTTGTTGTAGCTGATAGCGTCACGGGACTCGGCAGCGGGTGTTACCCAGCTGCCGGGCTTTGGTTGACTGGGTGCGGCCTAGCCTGCTTGCCGAAGGAACGTCCTCTTCAATGATTCCTGCTTTCCATTGATATGTTTGACCACTCCAGCTGGAACCTCTATCAACAAACACATTGACTTGGACCCCCCGAGACCAAAAAAAAAAGACAGGAAGTGACATCACCACAGGAAATGACACCACCGCAGGAGATGACATCACCAACCCAAACATATAAATAGAGAGCAGGAATTATCAGCAGTGGCCCACTGAAGATGTTACCGAGTAGGGTGACGAAACGTCTGGAAACGAACCTTCCAGCTCAGCGAACAAACCCACATCCAGGGGATATCCCCTCTCCCCACCTCCCCCTGACCCGTCCTCCAAGAATCTTATGTGTTACCGTTCGGCCGCCTCCTATTCCTCTGAACTCCAACGAGTACAGGCCTGACCTCTCCTGGTCAGACAGACCCTCCAACCCCAGGATCGACCGAGTCTCTGCACTGTCTCCAACGTCAAGCTATCTTCCCTTTGGGTAAGGGGCCCAAAACACTTTGCAGTGTTCCTGTCCCGTTTCGGTCAAATCTCCCTTCTTTTATACCCTGACCCCTTCTGCAACAAAGCCTGACATTTCATTCGGGCCTGGCGCAAGTGGGGACTGCGGATGCTGGAGCTCAGAGCCGAGGTCGGGGCGCTGCTGGAAAAGCGCAGCGTCCGAGGAACATTTCATCAGCCTTCCCTCTTACCCGCCCAACCCGGATGCTAGCCTTCCGTGATTCGTGGCCAAAGACTCGCAGATCTCTTTACCTTTCTCCAGCCTGTCCCACCTGACGAGGCCATTCAACCCCCTTCCCCAGCTAGAAGGTTCACTTCCAGATGTTTCGTCACCCTGCGCGGTAACATCTTCAGTGAGCCTCTGGACAAAGCACTGCTGATGACTCCTGCTTTCTATTTATTCGCTTAGGTTTCTTTGGAATATGTGATGTCATTTCCGGTGGTGATGTCATTTCCTGATTTTCTTTCCCCCTGCGGGTTCTGAGTGTGACTTACCGGGGAGCGGGGTGGGGGGGGAGAGGTAACGAACTTAATCGAGACTTCCTGAAGAGAATCCAAAGACTGAGATTAATCACTTGGGAAGAGGGATTGCGAACAGGATCAACTGGATGGACCGTTCCAAACACCAGGACAGCCCTACAGCGTGGAAACAGACCCTTCGGCCCAACCTGTCCATGCCGACCCAAATATCCCAACCCAATCTCGTCCCACCTGCCAGCACCCGGCCCATATCCCTCCAAACCCTTCCTATCCATATACCCATCCAAATGCCTCTTAAATGTTGTAATTGTACCAGCCTCCACCACATCCTCTGGCAGCTCATTCCATACACGTACCACCCTCTGGGTGAAAATGTTGTCCCTTGGGTCTCTTTTATATCTTTCCCCTCTCACCCTAAACCTATGCCCTCTAGTTCTGGACAACCCCCCAGGGGTGGGTGATTGGGGGAGGAGGGGGAATTCGGTTAGTGTTGGTAGAGAGGTGCTATTCTCTCTGGGATGTGAGCCAGAGATCTCAGGCCCGACATCACTGAAGGCCCTCCCACCAAATCCCAAACTCTACACTCTCCCCCCGAAAATAAAATGCAAACACTGGGATGGGGTTTCAGTTTAAACTGTCACCGTTGAGGTTGGTCACAAACATGAGGTTAGCGTATTAATGATAGTGAAGAAGCAAAATGGGTAGCTATGATGCTAAGGGGCTGAATGGCCTCCTGTTCCTGTGGGACAGGCTGGGGAAGGGGGGGCTGAACGGCCCACTATTCCTGTGGGACAGGCTGGGGGAAGGGGGGCTGAATAGCCTCCTGTTCCTGTGGGAGAGGCTGGGGAAGGGGCTGAATGGCCTCCTGTTCCTGTGGGACAGGCTGGGGGAAGGGGCTGAATGGCGTGTGACGTGCTGACCCGTCTCTCCGCTGCAGATCGCCAAGTTCCAGATGTTCGGCAGGAGCAGCCTGATCGTGATGGTGCCCGGGGATATCAGCCGGACAGTTCAGGAGCTGGAGCAGGCCCTCACCCTGCCTCGACTGCGGGCTGCTATCGCCCAGCTACAAGGCACCGAGCTCAAATCCAGCAGCGTCCTCCTGCCAAAACTCCAGCTGAAGAGCAGCCAGGATCTCATCCAGCCTTTCAACGACATGGGTCAGTGACCATGGGGCTCAGGCAGGGGGATGTAGAGGGAGCTCGACACTGTATCGAACCCCGTGCTGTCCCTGTCCCTGCTTTTGGCCGGGTGCACTGATGCTGTGTGAAGTGGACCTCAGGCAGTCGAACTGTGAGATTAATACCATGGTTGATAAAATGGGGAACTTTCTGGGTGTAAAAGTTGCCCCTGAGGCCTCTTTTATATCTTTCCCCTCTCACCCTAAACCTAGGCCCCTCTAGTTCTGGACTCCCCCACCCCAGGGGAAAAGACTTGGCTATTTACCCTATCCATGCCCCTCATGATTTTGTAAACCTCTATAAGGTCACCCCTCAGCCTCCGACGCTCCAGGGAAAACAGCCCCAGCCTGTTCAGCCCCTCCCTGTAGCTCAAACCCTCCAACTTCTGAACCCTTTCACGTCGAGCGTCATCCTTCCCGCAAGCCGTGCCGTTTCCAGGACCCCCTCTCCATGCTCTCCTCCCCTCCCCCACCCCCGTCATCTTTCATAGCAACATAACAACCTGGAGCAGGAGTAGGCCTCAGGCCTGTCCAACCTGCTCCGCCATTTGAAACGATCATGGCTGGCCTTTCTCGCCAGCTCCACTCACCCACCCACCCATGCCCGCCGCCTCACCGTATCCCCCGAACTCCTTCACTGTTCAAACAAAAAAAAAACAACCTAGCTTTACTAGCTTATAACTAACTTCGCTTTGAAGATGTTCACTGAAGTAGCGTCAACTGGACGAGGAATTCCAACCCTCTGGGTGCAGAGGTTGCCTCTCGGTTCAGTCCGAAACCTGCTCGTTTTTATCCCGTCTGACCCGTGTTTGTTGGTGTGGTGACTGATCTTTGTACGTCGCTCGATTGCAGGGGAGGGGGAGGGGGCTAGGGGGGGGGCAACCGAGTGCGAGGGTTCGGAGACGTCCGGGAGCAGAGTTATAAACGATTCTCTCTCTCTCTCTCTCTCTCTCGCGTGGTCTGTAGGCCTGCAGGACGTCCTGGTGCAGCCTAACCTGTGCGGGATGAGTTCCTACCCAGTGGAGATCTCCGGCGCCGAACACCAGGCAGTGCTCACCCTGGACGAGGATGGCGTAGAGGCAGCTGCCGTCACCGCGCTCTCGGTGGCCCGTAACGTGGTCATGTTTGAGGTTCAGCAGCCCTACCTGATCATCTTGTGGAACGATGAGCTGGGATTCCCGCTCTTCATTGGCCGGGTGGTGGACCCATCCCAGTGAGGGAGGGAGAGAGCGGGTGGACAAATTCCACCCTTCTGACCCCTTCCCCCGCCAGGTGACCGCTCAGCCCATCGGGCACGATTCTATCCCCTCCCTCAGCTCAACTTTACCTCCCCCCTGCGCTCCCAATGTGTCCTCCATTGGGTTTTCCATTCCCTCCCTCAGCAACCGTCCCCGGCGTCTTCCTCTGCGCGCCCCCTCCACCTCTCCTTCACTCCTCTGTGGCCTTATCTTCCACCCCCACCCTTTCTCCCTCCGCCAACCCTCCCCCCCCCCTCCAACCCCTTCCGAACCGTCTCTGCGGGTGTGAAATAAAAAGAATCTACAACATCTTCCTGGTCAGTTCTTAGAAGCCGGGGGTGGGGGGGGGGTGCAGAGGGGGGAATGGGTTTGCCCATCGTTACCCGGGAACGCAGCTGAGCGAGGAGATGTCGCGTTGGGAGACGTTCCCCCTGACGTTTCTCCATCTGGGCGGATGAATGAGGGGATTCGGGAGAGACTTTTTTTAAGGGACGGTCCCTAACTTCCCTTGAGTTAACCGGAGAGGGGGTTGGGAGACACTGCGGTTAGGGACGGTCCCTGACTTTATCTCAGCTGGGGACAGGAAGTGGCTAGTGAAGATCTACGTTTAGGAACAGTCCCTGACTTCCCTTGAGTTATGTGATTTGGGAGGATCTATTTTGAGTGATGGTCCCTAACCTTCTTTGTGTTAGCTGGGGGAGGGAGGTGAATTGGGAGTGACTATGTTTAGGGATGGTCCCTAACATCCCTTGTGTTAGCTGGGGGAGGGAGGTGAATTGGGAGAGCGTGTGTTTAGGGATGGTCCCTAACATCCCTTGTGTTATCTGGGGGAGGGAGGTGAATTGGAAGAGAGTGTGTTTAGGGATGGTCCCTGCACTAATTGGAATTATATCAGCCAGGTGGACAATAGAGTACGTGAGCTCCCTGATAGTTGCTGCTAATCTGCTGCAATCCGGGAGCCCTGGCTGACAGATATGAACAGGAGGGTCAGGAATTCCGCCTACTCCGAGAGCTGGCTCTGAGAGTGCTCGATCAGTGTCACAGGCCGTCCGCGTGGCGAGTTGGTGAGGGGGGTGGGTGGGGTACCAGCCTCCATGAAGCTATTCCAGGGGCAACGAGAGAAAAACATGTTCCTGAAGAAACCGCTCGCGACACCCCCCTTTGAGTTGGGGGGGGGTAAACTTTCCTGGCACCGTGCCATTATTTGGGAATCCTGACTCGTTCGATCTGGCCGTATGAGGTCTGGGCCCAGGTCTGGAAAGAATGCACTACTTTCTCCGGGCAAATGACATTGGGGCAGATGAGAAGCAACGGGTCATCGTCCTGACGGCTTGAGGACCCGCAGCTTTCTCGGTTACGAGGGGTCTGACCGGGTACGAAAGCCAATCGAGGCTTGACGGATCGAGGGAAGGAATGTGACAATCCCAAGCCCCCTCTAATTCTGAGACGCTATCGGTTTTACTAGGCCAAGGGGAAACCATGTGGGGATTTCTGACAAGGTTTAAGATAGCCACGGGCAGAGGCACGTGACCTTGGTATAACCCTGAATGAGTTGCTGAGAGACCGTTTTGGCGTGGGTGGGATTAATGATGTCACTGTGCAGCTGCTTCTGCTCACTGACGTCCAACTCCGACCTCAAATAGGCCCTTACGACCGGCTTTATCACCGGAAAATGCGGCAGGCTAGGGGTATTCCGACGGAAGTGGGCACCCTCGCCGGTCTGACTGAGCTTGGGGAGGGGAGGGTTGGGGGGGGGTTGGACACTGCTCGAGTGAAGGCAGCCTCACTCAGGAGGTCAGCCCACCGCAAAACCCCTAAAACCGAGCCAAGCCTCGGCCTAATTTTCTTCCGGAACTAGGCCGGCATTGCAGTTGCTGCCGGTGTGCGGACTGGAGACAGCAAAGGAATCCCGCTAGGCCCGAATTGACGAAGAGATCTTGTAGGCCGGGATCCAGGAGCGTTAGTCCACCCCGTGTCTGGCTTGGGAGCGATTAAATTGCTGAGCAACGTCCAATCAAAACAAACGTCTGGTTAAATGGATGTTGACGTCGGCTCAGCCGTTTGGCGATCGCGGAAACAAAGTCTTGACCAAAATTCGCTCTGAACTCCAACCCTTAAGTTTGAGCAAGACTGAGCCCCTATGCCGGGCATCCTTTACAGATTAAGGGGACAACTCCGACGGGAAGCAGCTGCTATGGTAGCCATGGCTTGTAGTAAAAGGTTCGGGCCCATGCCTGACAGGGGGCGGAATCAGAACATAGAACATCGAACATATCAGAGAACAGGCCCTTCGGCCCACGACGTTGTGCGGAGAATTAATGCTAATGGCGAGAATTAATCCTAAATTGGTTGAGGAAGACTCCCCGCGAGTCTGGAGCAACATTTTCTCGATCAGAAAACGGCGGCCTGAGTGAAAGTCCGAATTAAATTGCCTCAGGTTTTACTCAGAAAGGCCTTGGGCCTACCAAAGGAGCCCAGGCTTCTTTGCACAGTGACTGGGAAGCGATTCCGCGATCCTGGGGGGGGGGGGAAGGAGCAGAAGGCTGGAGTGGGGAGGGGATGGTCGGGCCAGTGCAGTTTGTAGGCCTACTGACTGTGAAGGGCAATGGGGTCAGTGGGGATTGTGTGCGAACATTAGTACATTTTTCACAGCCGGATAAATATGTAATCCCCCTCACACCGAGGATTTCTAAACCCAGCAGCGAGGGGTGGGGGAGTTGGGAGGTCACGTTGCGGCTGTACAGGACATTGGTTAGGGCCACTGTTGGAATATTGCGTGTAATTCTGGTCTCCTCCCTATCGGAAAGATGTTGTGGAACTTGAAAGGGTTCAGAAAAGATTTACAAGGATGTTGGCCAGGGTTGGAGGATTTGAGGTACAGGGAGAGGCTGAACAGGCTGGGGCTGTTTTCCCTGGAGCGTCGGAGGCTGAGGGGTGACCTTATAGAGGTTTATAAAATCATGAGGGGCATGGATAGGATAAATAGACAAAGTCTTTTCCCTGGGGTGGGGGAGTCCAG
>NW_025213903.1:0-5520 GCF_004010195.1 Chiloscyllium plagiosum | reverse complement strand
GGTCTGAGTGGGTCTGGTTGTTGTTTGTGTGTGTGTGTGTGTGTGTGTGTGTGTGTGTGTATCTGGGTCTGGGTCTGAGTGGGTCTAGTTGTTTGTTTGTGTGTGTGTGCGTGTGTGTCAGGGTGTCAGAGGGTTTGGCACAATTGCTCAGTTGGTTGGGTTGCTACCTTCTCCTGGATTCCAGATCTCTATCCAGAATAGGATAATTGGCTTCCCATCGGGAATTGAATGACTGGCTACTGTGTGTGTGCGTGTGTGTCAGGGTGTCAGAGGGTTTGGCACAATTGCTCAGTTGGTTGGGTTGCTACCTTCTCCTGGATTCCAGATCTCTATCCAGAATAGGATAATTGGCTTCCCATCGGGAATTGAATGACTGGCTACCTATCCAAAAGCAGCCTGTTGGAACCCTGTCTCAAACCTGACCACTGGCTCCCAGTCCAGAAGGAGATCGCTGGGTTCCTTTCTGGAAACTGTACTGCTTGCAATATTTGTACCTCATAACTGTATGGGAATCAGATTTATAACAATACCTGTGTTATGTTGCTTAGGGAATCAGTTGAATTGTTGTTGCATATGAGAGAACCAAATGAGAAACAATTTCTGTACAATTTCTGTAATATTTTATTCCAATATTTGTGATAAAGACTGTTTGGGAATCAATGTCCTTGATTCTCCTTTAAAAATGTCAAAGAATCAGCTTCTTCACAATATTTGTTTAAATTTGTTTAAACAGATTTACATCATTTAAATTGTTTAAGTTACTGTAAATATTTGCAACAATATTAATGGTCTGCGTCATTCAATATCCAGATTCATTCCATGTGCAGGAAGTAGATTCAAGCACTCCTCATCCTGTTCAATATCCCTGTGTCACTTGGTGTAACATGGCCATGACAACGTTTTCTCCATATGTTATGAGATTTTGAGATGCCAACGTGAGCTTGTGCATTGGCTCCATAGGGTGACTCAAGCCAAGGTATGGAATTGGTGCTCCACTGTGCACTGTGAGACAGTCTTTCATGGACCGTACATGGAGCCCTGCTTGCTAAAGTGCATGATATTCAGGATGTGCAATGGTACCACATTTCACATAGCGGCACGGTGGCCCAGGGACCCAGTTTCAATTCCAGTCTTGGGTGACTGTCTGTGTGGAGTTGTCACATTCTCCCTGTGTCTGCGTAGGGGTGCTCCGATTTCCTCCCACAGTGCAAGGATGTGCTGGTTAGGGTGGGTTTTCCATGCTAAATTGCCCCATAGTGTTCAGGGAATGTAGGTTAGGTGCTTTAGTCAGAGGAAATGTAGAGTAATAGGGAATGGGTCTGGGTGGGATACTGTTCGGAGGGCCAGTGTGGACTTGTTGGGCCAAATGGCCTGTTTCCACACTATAGGGCTTCTATAGCTCCTGTGTCAATCTTAGCTTTTGTTGTGGGCTACCCTGCCTTTTCAAGATGTATGGTATTAATGATTTGAAAAACATTTGATCATCTTATCCTGCCAACATGTTTTGTGAGGTTAGCGATATGGAAAGCTTGGTCATAGAGTCACGGAGTCATAAAGCACTGTAAAAGACCTTTTGGTCCAATCGGTCCATAGCAAACACAATCCCAAACCAAACTGGTCCCTGGTCCATAGCTTGCCAGAGCTTTAGTATTCACGTACTCATCCAAATCCATTTTGAACATTGTAATTATACCCACGTCCACCACTTCCTCAGGAAGTTCATTCCACACATAAACCACCCTCCTTGTAAAAAACTTACCCCACATGTCTTTTACCAATCTCTCTTCTCACCTTAAAGATGTGCCCCCTCATTTTGAAATTCCCCATCCTAAGGAAAAAAAACAACTACCATTAACTCTATCTATACCCCTCATGATTTTCTAAACTTCTATCCAGTCGCCTGTCAGCCTCCTATGCTTAAGTGAAAAAAGTTCTCAGCCTTGCTTTATAACTTTCTTTATAACTCCAATCTTCCATACCCAGGAACATCCTGGTAAATCTCTCCTGAGCTCTCTCCAACTCGTGAAGGATATTATTATGTAGACGCTGGAGCTCAGAGTCGACAGTGTGGTGCTGGAAAAGCACAGCAGGTCAGGCAGCATCCGAGGAGCAGGAGGTCGATGTTTCTGGCGTTAATCCTGATGAAGGGCTCATGCCTGAAATGTCGATTCTCCTGCTCCTTGGATGCTGCCTGACCTGCTGTGCTTTTCCAGCAACACACTCTCGATATTGAATATGACTGGGTGACCAGAACTGGACGCAGTATTCCAGAAGAGGCCTCACCAATTTCCTGTACAATCTCAACATGAATTCCCAACTCCTATACTCAAAGGACTGAGTATTGCAGGCAAGCGTGCCAAACACCTTTTTACCACCCTGACGCAAACCTCAAAGAATTATGTACCTGAACCCTCTAGGTCCCTCTGCAACACTACCCAGCACCCTGTCATTAATTGTATAAGCTTGACCCTTATTGTACTAAGGGTCTCTTCTGAAGTTTGCCTTTCACGAGGTTGACTCTGACTATGTTTATGTTTCTGGAGCATCTTAGCACCTGCCAGTACGATGCTGTTGGTACTGTCTTATTAGGTCACCCGTATTTTGGTCTGGGGCCTAGCTAGGCCTTTGGAACCAGGTTTCCTGCAAAGGCATATCCAAGGTCCCTTGGTTCCTCTTGCTTGACAAATATATCAAGGGAAGCTGAACTGCTTTTGTCTCGGTGAGACCAACCACCATTTGTTGGCTTGATGCACTTTGCTGATGGGGGAGGTATTATCACCAGACTGTTAATTCAGAGACCTCGGGTCATGTTTTGCAGACTTGGGTTCAAATCCTGGCATGGCAGCTGGTGGAATTTGCATTCAATAAATATCTGGAATTAAGATTCCAGCGATTATCGTGAATCCATTGCTGACTGTCGGGAAAAGCTCATCTGGTTCACTAATGGCATTTAGGGAAGGAAACTGTCCCATCCTGACCTGGTCCGGCCTACATGTGACTCCAGGCCTACATGTGACTCCAGACCCACTGCAATTTGGTTGACTCCTAACTGCCCTCTGGATGAGGGATGAGCAATAAAATTCTGGACAAACCAGAGGCACCCTCATTCCGTGAATGAATTTAAACAATGCAATGGTGTTGGATATATCCAAAGCGTGTCGTTGTTATTGACCTATGACGATAGCCTGAAACATGTGTCCATTCTAAAGTGAAGTTATAAATATAAAACTGTTTTTCTTTCCCAGAAAACCAATCCTAAAGGCTTTAACTAAATAGAGGCAATGACCAAATCAATGAACCTCTGTGACATCTGACAAAGTGGTCAATAGACTCTTGGGGCTACTGTCTACATGGCACAAGGTGGACGCGGTTCGTCTTGATGTTAGTTTTCATCTTGAAATTTGCATCAATGACTTTCCAATATTTTATGCACCTTTCTTTCATCAATGGGAAAAAAACTGTGTGTTACTTCAGTGAGGTCACTCCTTGTCAGTTAGAATGGCATCCCTACAGTGTGGAAATAGGCCATTCAGCCCAACAAATCCACACTGACCCTCCGCAGAGCCTCCCACCCAGACCTGCCCCCCCCCCCCTGCCCTGTAACCTTGTATTTTGCATCGATAGCCTACACACCCCTGATGCCACTGAATGGCGAAAAATTTTCTACTGTTCAAATCCTCTGTTGTCCAAAGCTGTTGTCTGGTTAGCCTTAAAATAGTTTTCCAGATGTCGACCATCAAGTTTTTATAGTCTTTTCTAGAAAGCCAGTATTGTTGTAATGTGTGATTTTTCTTTCAATAGGGCTTTTTCTAACCTGATACAGCATTACTTAAGTAATCTCTTGTGACTCAAGAAATTGGACAGTGACATTGCGGTATTGAGGAAGCCAGGCATTTATTATGACTAACTATTAAGTACAAACATACGTGTCTGGGCTAACATAGAACTAGTAGTTTGCAAGAGAAAAGCATGCTTCCAAAAGAGTTTCATCCTTCAGGTAGTCTGAGGTAAGGTGGAGTATGACACCCTTGTATTCTTGGGTCACATGATATGATAGTGATTATATCATGAGCATGTCGCTTTTTTTTGTTTTGTGTAAACATTTTTATTGAGAAAAGATTTTGAATTTTTTTACAAAATTATAAAATTACTGCAAAATTGTATAACAATCCTATGATATAACAATAACAATAAACCAACTACTACTCTACTCCACAAACAGTTTAAAAAAATTTAAGAAAACTACCCATACTACAATTCAATAAATAATTAAACAAAATAACACTAAATTATATTGGATTGAACCAATGAAAATTAAATTAAGTTACAACATTCAGCGCAACCCCACCAAAGCTCCCCATCACCAGGAGCATCAGTTGGCATACTTAAATTACATAGAACATAGAACAATACAGCACAGAACAGGCCCCTCGATGTTGCGCCAATCTGTGAACTATTCTCAACTCGTCCCCCTACACTATCCCAAAGTCATCCATGTGCTTATCTAAGGATTGTTTAAATCTCCCTAATGTGGCTGAATTGACTACATTAGCAGGTAGGGCATTCCATGCCCTTCCCACTCTCTGCATAAAGAGTCTGCCTCTGACATCTGTCTTAAATCTATCACCCCTCAATTTGTAGTTATGCCTGCTCGTACACGCTGACGTCACCATCCTAGGAAAAAGACTTTCACTGTCGACCCTATCTAATCCTCTGATCATCTTGTATGTCTCTATCAAATCCCCTCTTAGCCTTCTTCTTGCCAATGAGAACAGGTTCAAGTCTCTCAGCCTTTCCTCATAAGACCTTCCCTCCAGACCAGGCAATATCCTGGTAAATCTCCTCTGCACGTTTTCCAATGCTTCCACATCCTTTCCGAAATATGGGGACCAGAACTGTACACAGTATTCCAAGTGTGGCCGCACTAGCGTTTTGTATAGTTGCAGCATGACAGCACGGCTCTGGAACTCAATCCCTCTACCAATGAAACCTAACACACCGTATGCCTTCTTAACAGCACTATCCACTTGGGTGGCAACCTTCAGGGATCTATGTGCATGGACTCCAAGATCCGTCTGCACATCCACACTACCAGAGATCTTTGCATTGACCAAGTACTCTGCCATCCTGTTATTCTACCCAAAGTACATCATCTCACATATAGCTACATTGAACTCCATTTGCCACCTCTCAGCCCAATTCTGCAGTTTATCCAAGTCCCCCTGCAACCTGTAACATTCTTCCACTACTCCACCAACTTAAGTGCCGTCTGCAAATTTATTAATCCATCCATCCATCTATGCTTGCGTCTAAGTCATTTATAAAAATGACAAATAGCAGTGGTCCCAAAACACATCTTTGTGGCACACCACTAGTAACCGGACTCCAGGCTGAACATTTTCCATCAACCACCACTCGCTGCCTTCTTTCAGAAAGCCAGTTTCTAATCCAAACTGCTGAATCTCCTTCAATTCAATGCCTCTGCATTTTTCTCCAACAGCTTACCATGTGGAACCTAAC
>NW_025213902.1:29737-37136 GCF_004010195.1 Chiloscyllium plagiosum | reverse complement strand
TTCGGGTATTGGTTTGGTTGGGTAGACAATGCTTGGGATAGCAATGGCTCTTTTAGTCACCAAGAGTTTTCTGGAATTGGACGTGTTGATTTTGGATGTCTTACAAAAAGTGAAATAGACCAAGCTGCAGGAATTAGCAGACAAGCTGGGGTTGGAGTTGCCTCCTTCTGAGGAAAGGAGAGGTAATTACAGCAGTAGCTCAGCATTGATATTGGCTGGAAACACCATGGATCTATAGAGATGGCAAGAATTCAATTGTAAATGAGGCAGCTTGAGTTAGAGGCGAGAGATAAGGAAAGGGCAGCAGAATTGAAACAGTTTGTGTTATGATTAAAAGCACAAGAGAGGTAAAAAGAGACAGCCAGCAGAAGAAAGAGGAAAAGAGAGCGTGTTTGAACTTCAAAAACTGACACTTAAAAAGAAGAGTCAGCTTAAAAGGCTGGAGGGAAAGGCTGAAGGTAGGCTTAGTAAGGATAAGCAAGCCCCTGGTAGTTAAAAGCCTAGTATGAAATTATCTAAGTATGTTCAAGCATTGCCTAAATTTAATGAGAAGGATGTGGAAGCCTTTTTCATCTCATTTGAAAAAATGCCTAAACAAATGCAGTGGCCAGTGACCATGTTGAGTGCTTAAGGTCAGGACTACCCAGATGATTAGGATAAGGGAGTTCAGTTTGTACTTTTTGCGATCAGAGATGCACCAAATGAATCAACCAAATTCAGTCCGTTTGAATCAATATTTGGTCATGGAGTAAGAGGACCATTAAAATTGATTAAGAAGAAATTAATAAGTCAGAATTCAGAGATCACACATTTGGACTGTGTGTCAAATTTTATAGAATGACTATAAAGAGCTGGAGAGTTGGCTGGACAGCATTTAAAGTATCACAGCATACAATGAAACAATGATAAGAAATCACAAATTTGCAATTTTGCCATTGGGAATAAGGCATTGGTGTTACTTCCAGTAATAGGTGAACCTTTAAAAGCAATGTTTAGTGGACCTTATCAAACCGAGAGGAAATTGAGTGAGGTGAACTACTTGATAAGGACTCAGGACAGGAAGAAATCTCACAGAGTGTGTCATGTGAATATGCCTAAAAGGTATTTTGACAGGGAAGGAAAGCAAGAGGAGAAGGTGTTAATGATTACATCACAGAAGGAAGAACCAAGTTCAGAGGATTCTGAATTGGACATTCATCAGATCAAATTGGACAATGAGGAAGTTGTCAAAAATTGGGATAGATTATTGAGTTATCTTCCGCAAGGAAATCGAAATGACCTGAAAGAGTTATTACTATCTCATGGGGAGATATGCAGAAATAAACTACAAAGTACGAACCTAATTGTGCATGATGTACACATAAGAGATGCTGTTCCGATTAAACAACATCCTTATAGGCATAACCCTCTAAAGTTGGCACAGGTTCAGAAGGAGACAGAACGGATACTCCAAGATGGCATAATCTAAGTGAGTTATAGTGATTAGAGCTTACCCTTAGTCATGGTGCCAAAGGCAGATGGTACCCAATGGTTATGTGTGGACTATTGCAAAGTCAAAGCCATTATAAAGACTGATGCATATCCAATTCTGCAGTTGGAGGACTGTATTGAAAAGGTGGGACAAGCAACTTACATTTCTAAGTTGGACTTGCTCAGAGGCTACTGGCAAATACCTCTGTCAGAATGAGCAAAGGGAAGTTCGGCTATTGTAATGCCAAATGGACTCTATCAATTCAAAGTCATGCCATTTGATATGAAAAACGCTCCGGCCACATTTCAGAGACTAACTAATAAGGTCATTGTCGGATTACCCAAATGTGTTGTTTACATTGATGACCTGGTAATTTTTAGTCACTCATGGAAGGAACATTTACAGCATTAATTAGACTTGTTCAATCAACTTCGGAAGGCAGGCTTGGTGATAAACCTGGCTAAAAGTGAAATGCCAAAGCCCAAGTCACCTTCCTGGACAATGTTATTGGACACAGACAATAGGCTCCAGAGGATGCGAAAATGAAAGTAATTGGGGAATTTCCCACACAATCGACAAGAAGAGCAGTACTACAGTTTCTGGGATTGAGTAGATTTTACCAAAAGTTTGGGCCAAATTTTAGCAGTGTGGCCACTCCACTCACTGAATTGCTAAAAAGGGCAAGAAGTTTCAGTGGACAGCGGACTGTCAGAAGGCATTGGACAGCCTAAAAACTGTGGGAACCACTGCCTCAGTATTAGCCACACCTGATTACACGAAGCCTTTGAATGTGGCTATTGATGCCAGTGTTGTGGGTATTAGTGCAATGCTCCCGCAGGAGATGACAAGGGTTAGAAAGACCCATCGGGTATTTTTCCAGAAAATTGATGTTCCATCAACAGAAATATTCAACAGAGAAAGAAACTTTGAGCTTGGTGTTGGCATTACAACATTTCAGTGTTTATGTCAGCAACACATCTGAGACAACCTTATACACTGATCATAACCCATTGACATTTGTAGAGAAATTCAAGGACAAAAATGCCAGACAGTTTACAGGGATCTTGTTGTTGCAGCCTTTTTTGCTGTTTATGTGTTCTATCAAAGACATGAGGATTCCCCTTTTTGAGTTGCCAGTCTTCATTCTTAACCTCTCTTGGCTGCTCTTACTTTGTGTTTTCACCTCCCATTCGAACCTTCTGCTTTCAGCTTGGCTCTCATTTGTATTTCCTCCCTGGGGCCTGCCATAAACATGTGATTCTTCGGAAGGGGATCGCTGAGGAGATTGTGATGGTGTTGGTGATCTTTCAGGAATCACTGGAGTCGGGAAGGCGGGGTTTGCTGGGGGGGAGTAGATGGTTGCAGGGTTCCAAAGGATTGGAAAATGGCTTAGATAACACCCTTGTTTAAGAAATAAGGGAGGGAGGCAGAAGACAGGAAATTATAATCGGTTAACTTGACCTCAATCATTGGTCAGATTTGAGACTTAAATTTAAGGGTGAGATTGCAGGGTGCTTGGAAGAGCATGGTAAAATAGGGCTGAGTCAGCATGGTTTCATCAAGGGGAGGTCATGCCTGACAAACCTGTTAGTATTCTTTGATGAGGGAAGAAGCAAGTTCGACAAAGGAGAGCCAGTGGATGTGATCTATTTGGATTTCCAGAAGGTCTTTGACAAGGTGCCGCACAGGGCACTGCGACACAAGATAAATTCCATGGTGTAAGGGGCAAGATACTGGCAAGGGTAGAGGATTGGCTGGTCGGAAGAAGGCAGAGAGTGGGGATAAAGGGGTCTTTTTCAGGAAGGCAGACTAGCAGAGTAGCGCAGGAGTCAGTGTTGGGATCACAACTATTCATGCTATACATTAATGATCTGGATGAAGGAACTGAGGGCATTGTTAGTACATTTAGAGATGATACCCGTAATGTCTATCTCCTTTTGCATCCTAGGAGCACTGAATTTGTTTTCCCTACCTTCTCTTTTTCAGGGAATGTACCTCAATTGTCCCCCTACCCATCTGTGCTTTGAAGGTAACCCATTGCTCAGCTGCTGGTTTTCTTGCCAGTCTTCGGATCCAGTCTATTCAATCCAGCTCTGCTTTTGCCCTGTTAATCTCAGCTCTCTCTCAGTTAATTATTCTTACTCTGGGCTGTGCTTTGTTCTTTTTTAAAAAATAATTTTCTTAAATATTCCAATACAATGATCACTGTTCTGCAAATACTTCCCATGACACTTGATCGACTTGGCCTAACTCATTACCAAGATCCAGGCCAAGCACAAACTCTTGTCCTGCATGCCCTCAATATAATCTTGGAATGAAAATAGAAAATCAAACAGTACAGCACGGTATAGGCCCTTAGGCTCGCGATGTTGTGCCGGCCTTTTATCCTACTCTAAGATCAGACTTGCCCCATCTGTCCTTCATTGCTACTATCCCAGTCTATATTCAGATAATTTAAGTGTCCCCTCATAATGACTTGTTTGCATCTCTCTGTAAGTTCCTTGTAAGTTTGTTCCTATCCATCCTTCCTACTGGTTGGTGACCTGTAGTCTGCTCTGAACAATCTGATTGCACCATTTTTGTTCCTTATCTCAAGCCAATTCGATTCTGTCCTTGACCCCTCAGAGGCACCCTCTTCCTCCAGCTCTGCACTGATCTCCTTAACCAAACGTACCACTTCTCACAATTGTCCCCCTCTCCTATCTTTACTGAACACCTTGTATCCAGGAATACCCAGTCCCGCCTGGTCTCTGTCAGAGCCATACATCAGATTTCCACTTCGCAATCTGTGTCTGTAACTCCCAAATCTTATTGACCCATTTCAGTCTGTTTCCCATCAATCAAGGTCCCTAAGTGGCAAAGGTAGCCAAAGGCTTTGCCAGTGACTGTAGAGACCTGGTGAGGTTGGGAAAAATCAGAAGGATCAGTCACACCATTTGTATTATGTACAGGGCCCGTGACGCAACAACCAGTACCTGGGACACCAGGGGGGAGCCTGTAATCTCTTATCGCTGTCCCTGATTTGTGGGTCCTCTCTGATTGAGACCATTGTCAAATCCATAGTCAAGATCACCACCTCCTGACCTGGAGAAGCAAGAACATGCAGTGCTCGTGGGAATAACCTGAATGTGATCAGAGGACAAGGTCAAAAATTACACGACACCAGGTTATCGTCCAACACGTTTATTAGGTGGATTAGCCATGGGAAGTGTAGGGTTACAAGAATAGGAGAGGGGGGGTGTTTCTGGGTGAGATGCTGCATGGACTTGATGGGCTGAATGGCCTTCTTCCACACAGTAGGGATTTGATGATTCTACGTTGCTATGGCTCTGGAGTGATATGTTGGTTAGTATGGGCAAGGACAACAATCTAAAGTACGTTAGTGGGCCCGATGGGGTTCTCCTCCAACAATGGTCATCATTAGACTCTGAATTCCAGAGTTTTCTTTTCAATTTAAATTCCACTCTGTGCCTTGCCAGGATTTGAACCCAGGTCCCCCAGAACATTACTGGGCTCTCTGGATTAAGAATCTTGTGATGATACCACTAGGCCATTGCCTCCCCACATGTGGATGATCTCCATCTTGAATTTATTCAAATGCCTAAGTATCGACAACTCTCAGGGGATGAGTATCCCAAAGATTCAAAACCCTCTGAGTGAAGAAATTCATAGAATCCCTACAATGTGGAAACAGGCCATTCAGCCCGTACCGCCTCTCCAAAGAGCATCCCACCCAAACTCACTCCCCTATAACCTTGCATTTCCCATGGCCATTCCACCCAACCTGCACATTTTTGAACAGTGGGAGGAAACCAGATCACCTGGAGGGAACCCAGGCAGACACAGGGACAACGTGCAAATGCCACACAGTCAGTTGCTCGAGGATGGAATCGAATCCAGGTCCCTGTGCTGTGAAGCTGCAGTGCCAGCCACAGTGCCTCCCCATTTGATCCTGAGCAATAAATGCTGGTGTACCAAGTGATGCCCAATCCTGTAAATGAATGAAGAAAAGATCAGTCAAGATTTGGATAGGACTGTGATGGGTTACTCCACACATGCCTGGAGAGTGCAGCTCCAAAAAGAGTCAAGAAGCTTGATATCATCCAGTACAAAGCAGCCTGCTTGATTGGCACCATATCGACAAACATCAACTCCCTCCACCACTGATGTTCAGTAGCAGCCGTGTGCACCATCTACAAGATGCACTGCAGAAATCCACCAAATCTCCTGAGACAGCACCTTCCAAACTCACAACCATTTCCATCGAGAAGGACAAGAGCAGCAGATACACAGAACACCACCACTTACAGGTTCCCCTCCAATCCATGTAGCATCCTGATTTGAAAATATATTACTGTTCCTTCAGTGTTGCTGGATCAAAATCCTGGACTTCCCTCCCTCTGGGCATTATAGGTTTATCTACGCACATGGATGGCAGCAGTTCAAGAAGGCAGCTCACCACCACCTTGCAAAGGGCAGGATTGTGGCTCAGTGGATAGTGCTGCTATGTCACAGCACCAGGGACTTGGGTTCAATTCCACCCTGGGATAACTGTCTGTGTGAAGTTTGCACATTTTCTCCATGTCTGTGTGGGTTTCCGCCACACAGTCCATAGGTGTGTTGGTTAGATGGATTAGCCATGCTAAATTGCACATAGTGTCGAGGGATGTGCAGGCTGGGTGGGTTAGCCAAGGGAAATGTAGTATTACAGGGATGGGGTTGGTCCAGATGGGATGCTCTTTGGTGGGTTGGTGTGAACTTGATGGGCTGAATGGCCTGCTTCCACCCTGTATAATGATTCCATGATTCTCAAGGGAAACTCGGAATGTGTCATAAACGCTGGCCCAGACAGCAAAACCCATGTGCTTGGAGTGAGTTTTAAACAAAAAGACCATCTGCACTGCTTACTATTCCATCAGTCTTTGTGTCAATGTGGAACTATGATTCTCATTAATACATACAGTAAGTGGTTAAGGCCTCACCACAGAATCCTTGTGGAACACCACTCGTCCACTTTCTTTCTCTGTTGTCTGTCACTAAATCAGCCTCCGAACCAAGTCAAACATTCATCTTCAATCCCATGGGTTTTAACTTTGGTCAGCAGGCTGTTTTGTGAAAATTATCATCAATTCTGAAAGTTGATAAGTCTATATGCATCAACTATTTTAGTTCATGCATTTGGTTTGTTAGTTAGAATCTACCCATCACAAATCTATGTGGGCTATTTCCAATTCTCTACGTGCTCATTCTCTCACCTATTAATTATAGATTCCAATGAAACCTTCAAAAGAGATGTTAGATTGACCAGGACATAATTTCCTCGGTTCCCTCTCTCATCTTTCTTGAACCCATGGAGTTACAGCAAGACATTTTCCAAACTAAAGGAATGGTTGCTGCTTTGGAACCTGATGGGAAAAGCTTCTGAAACTTCCCCCCACCCCCCTCCTTTAAACCCCTGAGGTCCTGAAGATCTGTCAGCCTTTAGAGCTGCTCGTTTTCCAATGCTGTTTTCTGGCATGTATCAAGTTTTGTGAATTCCAGTCTTCAATTCATTATTAACCTCCCTGGAATGGAAGCTGCATTATCCCGTTCCTTGACTGTGACGACTGACACAACTAATTATTGTACATATCGGCCAGTCCCTTAGTTTCATTCGTGGAATTCCCAGTTTGTTTTAAAGGGTTCAGATTACACTGGAGCCGCCTCTTTGTGTTATTCTTGTGACCCCTTGCAGATCTCTCTCTCAATCACTTTTTTGTAACTCTTGGTTCCTTTTTGTCTTCCTTTGCAGTTCTTCATATCTTCCTTCGGTTTCCTGAATTCTCACTGATATTCCCACATTCGAGTGTTCTCGTCTTTAGTTTTTTGTGTTCTTCCACTTATTTTGTCAGTGACGATGTGCTAACAAGTGGGGACCTGTTCCATACT
>NW_025213902.1:24822-27536 GCF_004010195.1 Chiloscyllium plagiosum | reverse complement strand
CATCCTTCTACGTCCATGTCCACATCATTTATAAAAATGACAAACACCAGTGGCCCCAAAACAAATCCTTGCAGCACACCACTGGTAACTGAGCTCCAGAATGAACATTTCCCATCAACCACCACCCTCCGTCTTCTTTCAGCTAGCTAATTCCTGATCCAATTCGCTAAATCACCTTCAATCCCGAAGTTCTGTATTTTGTGCAATAGCCTACCATGTGGAACTTTATCAAATGCCTTACTGAAGTCCATATACACCACATCAACCACTTTACCTTGGTTCACCATTTTTGTCACCTTGTCGAAGAGCTCAATAAGATTAATTAGGCACGGCCTACCCTTCACAAAACCGTGTTGACTATCTCTAATCAAATTATTCCTTTCCAGATAATTATAAATCTTATCTCTCATAATCTTTTCCAACACCTTACCTCCAACCAAAGTAAGGTTCACTGGCCTATAATTGCCAGAGTTGTCTCGACTCCCCTTTCTAAACAAGGGAACAACATTTGTTATCTTCCAAAATTCTGGCATTATTCCTTTTGACAATGATGACATAAAGATCAAAGACAAAGGCTCTGCAATCTCTTCCTGACTTCCCAGAGAATCCAAGGATAAATCCCACTAGGCCCAGGGATCTTATCTGTTTTCAGATCTTCCAACATTGCTAAAACCACCTCGTTATCAACCACAATCCCGTCTAATCTAGTATCCTATAACTCAGTATTCTCACTAGCATTGCCCTTTTCCAATGAGAATACTGACGAAAAGTATTCATTAAGCACTTCCTCATATCCTCAGATTCCTCACACAACTTTCCACTCCTATCTTTGATTGGCCCTAATCTAGTCATTCTTTTATTCCTGATGTACCTATAGAAGGCCTTAGTGTTTTCCTTGACCCTATGCACCAACAATTTCTCATTTTTCTCCCTGGCTCTTCTTAGCCCTCTCTTTCAATCTTTTCTGGCTAACTTATAACTCTCAAGCCTCCTAACTGAGCCTTCATGCCTCATCCTCACATAAACCGCCTTCTTCCTCTTGACAAGAGCTTCAACTTCTTTAGAAAACCATGGGTCCCTCTCTCGACAACTACCTCCCTGCCTGATAGGTATATAGTTATCAAGGACCCACAGTAGCTTTCCTTGAATAAGCTCCACATTTCAAGTGTGTCTATCCCCTGCAGTTTCCTTCCCCATCTGATGCATCCTAAATCTTGCTTAATTGCATCATAATTGCCTTTCCCCCAGTATATACCTATCACTGCCCATTCCTATTGTAAATATAATCGAATTGTGGTCACTATCGCCAAAATGTTCACTTACCTCCAAATCTAACCCCTGATAATATGGCATCGCCCCTTGTTAGCCTGTGTACATACTGTGTCAGGAAACCCTCCTCCACACATTGAACAAAACTGACCCATCTAAACTACTTGAACTATAGTACTCCCAGTCAATATTGGGATAATTAGAAGCACCATATGCAGCAAACACATTGTCTTTGAAAAACAGAGTTAAATGGACTTCATATATTTTTCTCTGCTCAGAGCCACTCTGTCTCTCTCTTTCTCACCCTCTCTATAACATCACCAGCTGACAAATGAGCGGGTTGGCTTGCCAGCCTTTCACAGCAATATGCCTTATAAGGAGCCATAAGAGATATTACTTTTCATCCATATGACTGCGCATCATCTTCAGTTTTTGCATGATGCTGCTGGTCTCACTGCCTGAAGTTGAAACAGAGGAGGGAATCTCAGCCCAAACGACCTCAGTGGATGTGTCCTCACATGTTATCTCAGCTGCTGAAATACTACCCTTAATTAACAATGCCGCACCCCTCCCTCTGTTACCATCTTCTCTGTTCTTGCTGAAACATCTCATTCCCGGAACCTGCAACAAAGTCCTCTAATCATATCTCTGAAATGGCCACAACATCGAAATCCCAGATACCAAACCATGCTACAAGTTCACCCACCTTATTCCGGATGCTCCTGGCATTGAAGTACACACATTTCAAACCAACACCCTGATTGCTGGTGCCCTCTCATGACCTTGCAAGGATGTTGCCAGGGTTGGAGGTTTTGAGCCACAGGGAGAGGCTGAACAGACTGGGGCTATTTTCCCTGGAGCATTGGAGACTGAGGGGTGACTTTATAGAGGTTTATAAAATCATGAGTGACATAGATAAGGTGAATAGCCAAGATCTTTTGCCCGGGGTATGTGAGTCCAAAACTGGAGGGCATAGGTTTAAGGTGAGAGAGGAAGGATTTGGTAGAGATCTAAGGAGCAATTTTTTCATGCAGAGGGTGGTACGTGTATGGAATGAGCTGCCAGAGGAAGTGGTGGAGACTGGTACAATTACAACATTTAAAAGGCACCTGGATGTGTATATGAATCGGAAGGGATTAGAGGAATATGGGCCAAATCCTGGCAAATGGGACTAGATTAATTTCGGATATCTGATTGGCATGGATGAGTTGAACCAAAGGGTCTGTTTCCGTGCCGAATGACTCTCGAAGTTAGAGAGTCTCTGGTTTAAATAGACAAAGCTTCTGAGACAGAGGTGACAGTGCTCCCACTGAACAGGTTCCAGTTTGTACAGGGCTCTGCTCTCAGCTGGATGGTTGGGAGTAGGAGCTGATTTTAAGCTGTATATTGGAGAGGAGTAAGCAACCTTTTTGATCAAAGCCTCCAGAAATGTGAAGGTGACATTT
>NW_025213902.1:19643-24458 GCF_004010195.1 Chiloscyllium plagiosum | reverse complement strand
AACCAGACCACCTGACAGAAACCCACACAGACTCATTGAGAATGTGCAGACTCCACACAGACCTGCCTGAGGTGGGTCCCTGACGCTGTGAGGCAGCAGTGCTAACCACTGAGCCATCGTACCACCCCAAAAGTATAGCACCTTTTGTCACCTGAGGATGTTCCAAAGCATTTTACGATCAGAGCTGAGGGCTTGAAACATGAATAAGGTTACATTTGTGCCACACAACTGCCAGGCAACGACTGTCTCCAACAAAAGAGAATGTAACAATCTCCCCTTGATGTTCAGTGGCTGTGTGATATGTGCACACATTGCCTTTAAGAAAGTCCACCCCTGTGTATGTACAGTGTTGCACTCTACCTACCAGTTAGTCATCTGTGAGCCTGCAAGCTGCACAGACCGAGATCAATTCACAGAATCCCTGCAGTGTGGAAACAAGCCACCTGGCCCAACAAGTCCAGACCGGATCTTCCAAGTGCATCCTAGTCCCTCACCCCATTACTTTACATTTTCCCTGACTACTGCACCTAACCCACACATCCCTGAACACCATGGGAAATATAGCTTGGCCAATTCTCCCAACCTGGACATCTTTGCACCATAGCAGGAAACCAGAGCACCCGAAGGAAACCCACACTGTCACAGGGAGAATGTGCAAACTCCACACAGACAATCGCCTAAGGCTGGTATTGAACCCAGGTCCCTGGTGCTGTGAGACAGCAGTGCTAACCACTGAGCCAACATACTGAACATTGTTGCTTGCTGTAATGTCTGCTTCATGACTTGTAACATGTTTTTATTGTTTTAAATAAATCAACTCGCAGAGTTAATGGATTGATTATGGGACCATTATCTTTAACATGTCCTGGTGAAAAGCAGGAGAAAACACTGCGCAGATGAAGCATATTGTACAAGCAGCTTAACCTGCAGGTGGAAAATATAAACAACATTGTCTGATAGTGTGAAAGTGTATGAGGCAATAAATGGGCAAGGAACAAAAGTAGGCCACTTAGCCCTTTGAACCCGCTCCCCCATTCAATAAAATTATGGTTGATCTGATTTTAACCTCAACTCTACATTCTCTGATAATGTTTCATCCCTTCAGTCATCAAGAATCTATCTATGGTCATCGCTGATCATCGAGCACTGTACTGTAATCCCTCCCTAGCTCATATGGCTTGAATCTTTAGCCACAAGAGCTATCTCTACCTCCTTCTTGAAAACATAATGTTTTGGCCTCAACCACTTTCTGTGACAGAGAATTCCACAGGCTCACCACTCTCCGGGTGAAAACATTTTTCCTCATCTCTGTCCTATAGGGTTTACCCCTTAACCTTAAACTATGAGCCTGGTTCTGGACTTCTCCAGCATTGGGAACATCCTTCCTCCATCTAATTTGTCTCATCCTGTTCCAATTTTACAGCTTTCTCCAAGATTCCCTTCCTTCATTCTTCTAGACTCCAGTGAACACAATCCTCATCAACTCAACCTCTCCTTATACGTCAGGCCTGCCATCACAGAACTCAAATGGCATTCAATAATTAATATTAATCAGCCCATTGTGGAAGACATACTTTGAAGGTCAGGGTTACAAGACAATCTTTGACAGTTCTAAAATTCAGGTTTCTGTTGCAGTAATCTCAATGGAATCATTGGATACAAACTTACAACAGCAGAAAGATGGGTGGTGTGGATGGAGGATGCAGACAGTGATGTAGACAGTGGGTGGAGATGGTGGTTGCAGACTGAGTCTGCAGACGGTGGGTGTAGATGGTGGTGTAGACAGTAGTGTAGACATGAGCAAGACTTTGTGTGGTGACCAGAAGAGTGGAATCACACAGAGAGCAGCCAGTGAGCCTGACACAGTCAGGGACACCTCCTGGTGCTGAAGGTCATGCTGCTGCTGACAAAGGTCGCATTTCATCTGGAACTGCACTCCCTCCCTCCACACTCCCCTCTTGTCCCCATATGCCTCACTACAACCTCTGGAGATGCCAGCCAGCACCTTGTGCCCTCGCTCAGTCTCCATTGACCTTGTCTCCATTAGCCTTGACCCTCCTTCCAAGCACCTACTTGGGCCTTCACTGAAACTTGAGCCATTTCCTCTGAGCTTAAATCATGTATTTGCCATCTTGTGACTGCCTCATTTGTGATGTTTGTAATGAAATCCTTCAAACCATTCATTTTGTCTTGTGTTGTTTACCTCTTGAGTTTGTTTTGATAAAATATGAATTCCCGGACAGGGGCTGTTAACCTTGTCCAATCAGGGAGCCCTGGCTGACAGATTAAAAAGGGGAGTGTCAGAAGTACTGATACTCTGGTACCTGACTCTGAATAACAACCTGCCAATCAACCCCCTCCTTCTGTCACCCTCAATCTCCCCATACTTACTCCTGATGCCCCTTCAATCCAGCCTGTGCTGCCTTTGGGAGAGGTTGGCCTTCCGTCCATCACCCAGGAAAGTGGTCATCATTCCAGAGGAGCATAGTCTCACTCATTACAGACAGAGACGACTGATGGTGTGATTAACCTGAGGGTCACTACAGCTGAGGCAGGGGGAGAGAAGGTGGCACCTTCATGGTGGTAGCACCCTTCATTAATCCACTGCAACCCTCTTGGAATTCAATAATTCTACCTCTCTTGTTCAGACAACTCCCGTCCCTGTAACGTAATATTGCTGCACTTAGTTTAGGGCTAATTGACCATTGAAATATGACTATGGCTAGTCAGCATTGGCTGGGTAGTCAGCATTGGCTGGGCAGGCAGCCACTACTGCAATGACCCCAGCTCCAGAATATCCCCTTGTAATCGGGCAACACATTAGGGAGCACAGTGTGCACTGCCTCTGAAATCCCTCCCTTACTGAGAATACACTCTCAGCATTCACCTTTCTCAGCTACCATCTCAATTTACTATAAATTCTGTGTCCAATGATTCAGCCCCACTAGCTACCTGATGAAGGAGCAGCGCTCCGAAAGCTTGTACTTCCAAAGAAGCCTATTTGACTATAACCTGATATTGTGTGAATTTAATAAAGACTGAATTGTTTTTCATCCGAGATTTGGGAAGATTAAAGCCTCATCTTCAATCCCCATCACAAAGCCCATTCTCTGTCCATCACTCAGAGACAAATGCCTACGGCAGCACAGAGTGACACACTCACACTTAGTGCAATACCTACAGACAGTACAGAATAGCACGCACACACTCAGAGCCACTTACAGGCAACACTGAGTAACATACACACTCAGAGAGACAGGCAGCACTGAGTAACATGCTCACACTCCATGCTGCCTGGATGTGTCTCTCTGAATAACACACCCACACTCGGAGTGACATCTACAGGCAGCATTATGTAATACACCTGCACTCAGAGAGACACAGCCTGCAGTGACAGCGATTGGCCTAAGATCATTTCAGGTACAATCCAGCATGCAGCAGAGAGTGCACAGTGCAATCCCAGCAACTGGGCCTGGACCAACAAAGTGAAGGGGAATGCCTTAGATTGTAATCATTGAGTCCCAACAGATTTCAGTTTCTGTTCTGTTTGGAATCTTGTAACCACCACAGATTCCAGATCGAAGGGATCATTTGAAAATGATTGATGATTGGCTGTCAGTCTATACGACAACAGAAGTCTTATTGATTGACAGGCCAAGTAGCCGATTGTGACAATGTCATGCTGAAATGCAGCCAATCAGCTGAACGGAGTGGTCCATTTCCCAAACACTCAGAGACAGAAACTGAATCTTCTTCATCTTTATTCCCTTTTCCAGATTGACATTGACAGAAAACAGACTGCAATTAACAGCCCAGACAGAGGAAGCTGCTCAAATTCACAGCCACAATGGAGCTTGAGGAAAACACTTGTGGAGATTTTCCCAATAACATGAGAATCTTGTCCCTTTAAACAGTGATAAAAACCTTAAATTGGAGCTGGTGGCTGAACAGGAAGGAGATCTGGTTTACTGAAGGCAGAAGTTTCTGAGGTTCACATTGTTTTGTCCAGATGACAATCTTTAGCAACTTGAAGAGATTTTACTTGGCATCACAAATCACCCCTGTTCCCATCAAACACTCACAGGACAAGGACAGCATGAGGTTTGACATACTGTAAAGCTCTCTCTACACTGTCCCAATGACCTGCCTGAACTCCTGAACCTCAGAAATTCCTCTGAGGAGTCCTGAAAAGGAAAAGAATTGAAATTTAATGCTCACAATGATCTTTGTCCTGCCAGCTCAGCCCTGTCCTATTTAAAGTTGTGTCTCCTCTGTGGACTGTCTCAAACACTCTATACACATTCTGACCTCCTGATGCTCTTGCTGAGGGGAGAGGGGAGGGTCACGTGGGTGAGGGCACAGGAGAAGCGAGCGTTGGACTCCCAGTCAGACCCAGAGAGGGTCAGCAGGCTGCTGACACTGTAGGTGCTGTCCGAAGCTCGCAGGTAGTTGCTGGTCTGAACACCGTCCGAAATGACTGCACCATCCTTCTTCCACTGCACCTCCAGCTCATCGGGATAGAAGTGATTGGCAAGGCACACCAAGGTGGCAGTGCCCTTGGCATTGACCTGCTCCGGGGAGGGGGGCAGCAGGGTCAGCTTGGGCTGAGAGTTCTCACGGCCTGAAAGACAAGAGAAACAATTTTAATCTCTGCCAGTTTCAACTTTCAGAATCTTCACTGGGAAAACATTTGAACATTTGTAGCCAATACCTAACAAACCCGACGAAAGAACAGGCATTGTTTAAATTGCTTCTTGGGATGTGGGTGTCACTGGCAGGGCCAGCATTTATTGTCCATCCCTAATTGCCCCTGAG
>NW_025213902.1:9036-17765 GCF_004010195.1 Chiloscyllium plagiosum | reverse complement strand
GAAGCTGAAAGTTCTGAGATGGATAAATCAGCCGGACTGGATAGACTACACCCCAGAGTTTGAAGGAGATAGCTGAGCAGATTGTGGAAGCATTGATGGTGATCTTTCAGGAATCACTGGAGTCAGGGAGAGTCTAAGAGGACTGTAAAATGGTTAATGTAACGCCCATGTTTCAGAAAGGAGGGAGGCAGAAGATGGGAAATTATAGGCTGGTTAGTCTGACCTCAGTCTTTAGTCAGATTGTAGACTTCAGTTTAAGGATGAGATTGCAGGGGAGTTGGAAGTGCATGGTCAAGTCGGGCTGTGTCAGCATGGCTTCATCAAGGGGAGGCCTGACAAATCTGTTTGAATTCTTGGAGGAAGGAATGAACAAGTTAGATAAAGGAGAGCCAGTGAACGTGATCTATTTGGATTTATAGACAGCCTTTGACAATGTGCCATACAGGAGGCTACTACAGAAGAGAAAAGCCCGTGGTGTTAGGGACAAGGTCCTGGCATGGATAGAAGGTTGGCCGCCTGGCAGAAGGCAGAGAGTGGGATAAAAGGATCTTTTTCAGGATGGTAACCGGTGACTAGTGTGGTCCTGCAAAGGTCCGTGCTGAGACTACAGCTATTCACCAAAAATGAATGATCCATTAATGATCTGGATGAAGGATCTGAGGACATTGTTGCTCAATCTGCAGGTAACCCAAAGATAAGTGGAGGGACATGTTGTGTTGAGGAAGTGGAGAAGCTGAAGAAGGAGTTGATCAGGCTCAGAGAGTGGACAAAGAAGTGGCAGATAGAATACAGTGTGGGAAAGTGTGAGCTTATACACTTTAGTAAGAAGGATAAAGGCATAGACTGTTTTTTAAATGAGGAAAGGATTCACAAATCTGAATCAGAAAGGGACTGAGGAGTCATAATCAGGTTTTTCTTAACGTTACCAGGTAGGTTCAGTTGGCAGTTAGGAGCACAAATGCAATGTCAGCATTCATTTCCAGAAGGTGAGAACATGTGGCACGGTGGCTCAGTGGTTAGCACTGCTGCCTCACAACGCCGGGAACCCGGGTTCGATTCCCGTCTCGGGCAACTGTCTGTGTGGAGTTTGCACATTCTCCTCGTGTCTGCGTGGGTTGCCTCCGGGTGCTCCGGTTTCCTCCCACAGTCCAAAGATGTGCAGGTTAGGTGAATTGGCCATGCTAAATTTCCCGTCGTGCTATGTGCGTTAGTCAGGGATAAATATAGGGGAAAGGGTCTGGGTTGGTTGCTCTTCAGAGGGTCGGTGTAGACTTATTGCGCTGAAGGGCCTGTTTCCATACTGTAGGGAATCTAGTCACAAGAAAAGAGGTGTACCGCTGAAGCTGCATAAGGTTCTGGTCAGAACACAATTCATGTATTGTGAGTAATTTTGGGCCCTGTATATAAGGAAGAATGTGCAGGCATTGGAGGGTGTACAGAAGGGTTTTACAAGAATGATCTTAGGGATGAAGGGCTATCATATGAGGAACAGTTGAGGACTCGATGGAGTTTAGAAGGATGAAGGGAATCTCATTAAAACTTACAGAATACTGAGAGACCTGTCTCGAGTGGATGTGGAGAAGATGTTTCCAACAGGGGCAGAGACCGGGACCCGATGGCACAGCCTCAGAGTGAAGGGAAGACCCTTTTGAACTGAGATAAGGAGGAAATCCATCCGCCATAGGGTTGTGAATCTGTGGAACTCACTGCAGAAGGCTAGGGAGGCCATTTCATTGAGTGTACTTCACACAGAGGTAGCTAGGATCTAAATGCTGCCCACCATGACTGGAGGAAGTGTGGTCAGTGACAGCAGTTGGAGATCCAGGTTTCGGAGCTTGACCAGCAGCTGGTGTCAGTGCGGAGCATCCGTGAGGCTGAGAGCTCCGTGGAGAAACGTTTCTAGATGTGGTCACTCTGCAGCTTCAGAGTATGCAGGGAGAGAGGGAATGGGGGAGCAGCAGACAGTCCAAAAGGACCAGGCAGCTAGTACAGGAATCCCCTGAGTGCATCCCACTCTCCAACCAGGATTCAGTTTGGAATCCTGATGAGAATGATGGTACATCTGGGGAGTGCAGCCAGAGACAAGTCCACGGCACCATGGGGATTTCAGCTGTTCAGGGGGACACAAGGAAGACAGGAAGAGCGATAGTGAGAGGAGATTCGAGAGCGAGGGCAATCGATAGGTGTTTCTGCAGCTGCAGATGGGAATCCAGGATGGTGTGCTGTCTCCCTGGTGCCAGGGTCAAGGATGTCACTGAGCAGCTGCAGAGCACCCTCAGGGGAGAGGGGGAACAGGCAGCAGTCGTGGTCCACATCGGTCCCAGTGACAGAGGGAGAAAAGGGCCATCCTGCAGTGAGAATTTAAGGAGCTCAAGAGGGAATTAGCAGCAGGAACTATAATGTAGGAATCTCCGGATTACTCCCAGTGCCCCATACAAGTGAGAAGAGGAATGGGAGGGTAACACAGGTGAATGTGGGGCTTGAAAGAGGATCCAGGAGGGAGGGCTTCAGATTCTTGGGACATTGGGACTGGGTCTTGGGGAGATGGGACCTGGACAGACCAGACAGTGTTGCTCCTGAACAGAGCTGGCACTGAGCTCCTTTGGAATGATTTACTAGTGCTGTTTGAGAGAATTTAAACTAACTTGGCAGGACTGTGGGAGCCAGGGGGAATATCAGAGAAGAACACCAAGGACCACAGAATTCTCAGTGCAGTCAGTAAATCACCACCCAGTGGGAAGGATGTGGAAGAATACAAATGCAAGAAATTTACAGAGACCTGAAAGTGTGATAGAGTCGTTATAATGTGGGGGAAAGGGGGGATTTAATTTCTGAATATAGACTGGGGTAGTAGCAGTATAATGGGCAGAGAGAGGCCAGAGTTGTGAGAGTGTGTTCAGGTGAAGTTTCAGGTGGCATCGTGGACAGTGAAGAAGGCTGTGTAAGAGTACAATGGGATCTTGACCAACTGGGTCAGTGGGCTGAGGAATGGCAGATGGAGTTTAATTCAGATAAATGTGAGTGCTGTATTTTGGTAAGACACAGAGGTGGGTGAGATCCCAAACAAACATTTCAGGTCAGTATTTATTTTGGCGAAGGACATGAAAGCGAGGGAATTTCGAAAAATAGTGATGTCTTGAAAAGAGTCCACATACAAATGAGGAGATGCTAAAGGTCATATAAAGGTCGATAAATCCCGAGGACCTGATCAGGTGTATCCCAGAACATTTTGGGAAATGAGGGAAAAGATTGTTGAACCCCTTGCTGAGATATTTTCATCATTGACAAGCATAGGTAAGGTGCTGGAGAACCAGAGAGGTTGGCTAATGTTATGCCATTATTTAAGAAAGACGGTAAGGAAAAGCCAGGGAACTATAGACCAGTGAGCCTGATGTCAGTGCTGGGTAAGATGTTGGAGTGGATTCTGAGGGACAGGATTTATATCCATTTAGATAATCAGTGTGGTTTTGTACATGGAAAATTATGTCTCCCTAATTTGATTGAGGAGGTGACAAGGAAGATTGATGAAGGCAGAAGAGTAGACATTGTCTATATGGACTTCAGTAAACTGTTTGACAAAGTTCCACATGATAGACTGGTTTGGAAGGTTAGACCACATGGGATCCAGGGGGAGCGAGCCATTTGAGTAAAGAATTGGCTTGAAGACAGGAAACAGAGAGTGATGGTAAAGTGTTGCTTTTCAGACTGGATAGAGAGATAGGTAGAACAATACAGTGCAGAACGGGCTCTTTGGCCCTCGATGTTGCACCGACCTATGAACCAATCTAAGCTCATGCTCTACTCTATCCCATCATCATCCATGTACTTATCCAAGGATTGTTTAAATCTCCCTAATGTGGTTGAGTTTACTACATTGGCAGGCAGAACATTCCATGTCCTTACTACTGTCTGAGTAAAGAACCTGTCTCTGACATTTGTCTTAAATAAATCATCCCTCAATTTGTAGTTATGCCCCCTCATACAAGTTGACATCATCATCTGAGGAAAAGGACTTCACTGTCTCCCCTATCTAATCCTCTGATCATCTTGAATGTCTCTATCAAATTCACTCTTAGCCTTCTTCTTTCCAGTGAGAACAGACCCAAGTCTCTCAGCCTTTCCTCATAAGACCTTCCCTCCAGACCAGGCAACGTCCTGGTAAATCTCCTCTGCACCTTTTCCAATGCTTCCACATCCTTCCTGTAATGAGGCGACCAGAACTGTACACAGTATTCCAAGTGCGGCTGCACTAACGTTTTGTATAGTTGTAGCATGACATTGTGACTCTGGAACTCAATCCCTCTACCAATAAAACTTAACACACACTCTGCCTTTTTAATAGCACTATCAACCTGGGCGGCAACTTTCAGGGATCTGTGTAAATGGACTTCAAGATTCCTCGATACATCCACACTACCAAGAATCTTTCCGTTGACCCAGTCCTCTGCCTTCCTGTTATTCTTCCTAAAACGAATCACCTCACATTTAGCTGCATTGAACTCCATTTGCCACCTCTCAGCCCAATTTTGCAGTTTATCCAAGACCCCCTGCAACCCATAACATTCTTCCACAATGTCCACCACTCCACCAACTTTAGTGTCATCTGCAAATTTACTAATCTATCCACCTGTGCCTGTGTCCAAGTTATTTATAAAAGTGACAAACAGCAGTGGTCCCAAAACAGATCCTTGTGGCACACCACTCGTAACTGGACTCCAGGAGGAATATTTTCCATCAACCATCACTCGCTGCCTTCTTTCAGAAAGCCAGTTTCTAATCCAAACTGCTGAATCACCCTCAATCCCAAGCCTCTGCATTTTCTCCAACAGCCTACCATGTGGAACCTTATCAAAGGCTTTACTGAAGTCCAGATACACCATGTCAACTGCTCTACCCTTGTTAACATGCTTGGTCACCTTCTCAAAAACCTCAATGAGGTTTATTACATGACCTGCACTTGACAAAATCATGTTGACTATCTGAAATCAAATTGTTGCTTGCTAGATGATTATAAATCCTATCTCTTATAATCCTTTCCAAAACTTTTCCTACAATAGATGCAAGGCTCACTGGTCTATAATTATCTGGGTCATCTCTGCTGCCCTTCTTGGACAAGGGCACGACATTTGTAATCCTCCAGTCCTCTGGTTCTTAACCTGTAGACAATGATGATTCAAAGATCAAAGCCAAAGGCTCCTCCATTTCCTCCATAGCTTGCCAGAGAATCCTCGGATAAATCCCATCTGGCCCAAGGGACTTGTCTACTTTCACTCCATCTAGAATAGGTAACACCTCTTCCCTACTCACCTTGATCCTTTCTAGTCTAATATCTCGTATCTCATTCTTCTCCTTTACAATATTCTCCTTTTCCTGAGTGAAAACCAATGAGAAATATTCATTAAGCACCTCTCTGACCTCCAAAGGGTACATACACAACTTCCCAATTCTGTCTTTGACTGGCCCTATTCCTACCCTAGTCAACCTTTTATTCCTCACATATCTATAGAAAGCTTAACCTTTATTCTACCTGCTAAAGACTGCTCATATCTTCTCTTTGCTCTTCTTAACTCTTTCTTTAAATCCTTCCTAGCTAATCTGCTCATCTCTATCACTTCGTCTGAACCATCTTGTCTCATTGTCACAGAAGCCTCTTTCTTCTGCTTAACAAGAGATGCAATTTCTATAGTAAACCACAGTTCCTTTACCTTATCACTTCCTCCCTGCCTGACAGGGACATACCTATCAAGGACATGCAATATCTTCCT
Source organism: Chiloscyllium plagiosum (assembly GCF_004010195.1). Taxonomy (NCBI): domain Eukaryota; kingdom Metazoa; phylum Chordata; class Chondrichthyes; order Orectolobiformes; family Hemiscylliidae; genus Chiloscyllium; species Chiloscyllium plagiosum. The sequence goes on along the minus strand of NW_025213902.1, from coordinate 12,000 downwards.
GAAGCCAGCTCCACACTTTGATTGGCCCCATCCCCTGCATTTTGCTCCCCCATTCTATGTATCCTAAGTCTTGCCTAATCACATTATAATTGCTCTTGCCCCATCGATAACTCTTGCCCTATGGCATGTATCGATCCCTTTCCATTGATAAACTAAATGTAATTGAATTTTGGTCACTCTCTCCAAAGTGCTCACCTACAACTAAATCAAACACCTGACCTGGTTCATTACCAAGCACCAGATCCACTGTGGCCTCCCGTCTTGTCAGCCCTTCGACATACTGTGTCAGGAAACCTTCCTGCACACATTCGACAAAAACTGATCATCCGACGTACTAGCTCAGATTACTCAGTATGGAACCAGGCCCTCCAGCCCAACAAGTCCACACCGACCCTCCGAAGAGCAACCCACCCAGACCTACTCCCCTACATTTACCCCTTCACCTAACATTATGGTCTATCCAGCATGGCCAACTCACCTAACCTGCACATTTTTTTGGATTGTGGGAGGAAACCTGAGCGCCTGGAGGAAACCCATGCAGACATGGGGAGAATGTGCAAACTCCACACAGACAGTTGCCCGAGGCGGGAACTGAACCCTGGTCTCTGGCGCTGTGAGGCAGCAGTGCTAACCACTGTGCCACCATTCCACCCAGTGTCGAGTTATAGCATTTCCAGTCAATGTTGGGGAAGTTAAAGTCCCCATAATGACCACCCTATTCCTTTCAGTCCTAGCCAGAATCATTTTGTCAATCCTCTCCTCCACCTTCATGAAACTCTGCAGAGGCCAATAAAAAACTCCCAGGAGTGTGACCTCTTCTGTACCTGTTTCTAACCTCAGCCCATACTACCTCGTCAAAAATTCTTTCAGCCACCATTATGCTGTCCTTGACTAACAAAGCCACACCTCCCCCTCCTTTACCATCTTGCCTGTTCTTAATGAAAGATCTAAACCTTGGTACTTGCAATATCTCTGACCCTGTTCTATCCATGTCTCTGAAATGGCCACAACATCAAAGCACCAGGTACCTATCCATGCTGCAAGCTCACCTAACTTATTTCGGATACTTCTGGCATTGAAGTAGACACACATCAAACCAGCTTGCTATCTGCCAGCACATTCCTGTGACCGTGAAATTCTGTCCATGCCTCCCTACTCTCATCATGTGGCCCGGACAACAAACCAGAGAAAACAACTGTGTTTGTTTTAACTCTCAGCTTCCACCCTAGCCCCCTGAAATCCTGCCTTATATCCCTATCCCTCTTTCTGCCTATGTCGTTGGTACCTATGTGAAGCATGACTTGGGGCTCGGCACCCTCTCCCTTCAGGACCCCAAAGACAGGATCCGAGATATCACGGACCCTGGCACTTGGGAGGCAACGCACCAACCGTGAGTCTCGTTCTCAGTGGAGATCTGTGAAATGAGGAAGCTGGAGAAATCTACATTCATCCCGTGTGGCTGGAGGGTTCCTAGATGGAAGATGAGGTGCTCTTCCTCCTGGTTGGAGGATTCCTAGGCGGAAGTTGAGGCACTGGAGGCAGAGCGCCTCATCTTCTGTCTAGGAACCCTCCAACCAGAAGGAAGAGCGCTTCATTTTCCACCTAGGAAACCTCCAACCACACAGGATGAATGTAGATTTCTCCAACTTCCTCATTTCCCCTCCTCCAACATTATCTCAGTCCCAACCCCTGGATTCAGCACCGCCCTCTTGACCTGCAATCTTCTTCCCAACCTCTCCGCCCCCACCCCCTCTCCGGCCTATCACCCTCACCTCCTTCCACCTATCGTATTCCCAGCACCCCTCCCCCAAATTCCCTCCCCCCGACCTTTAATCTCAGCCTGCTTGGCACACCAGCCTAATTCCTGAAGAAGGGCTTATGCCCAAAACGTCGATTCTCCTGCTCCTCGGATGCTGCCTGGTCTGCTGCGCTTTTCCAGCACTTTTCAACAAGAATTGGTACTTTGTCCGTTGCTTTTCGTCATTTAAGTAAATGATTTGGGTGTGAACATAGGAGTAAAGTTAAGTTTGTAAATGACACCAAAACTGGTGGGACAGTGGATAGTGAAGAAGATGATCTCAGGGACCTTGCCCATTGCCCCAAGATGATCTCCTCTGCCCATTGCCCCATGTGATCAAGGTCCCACTGTAGTGGGACCTTGATCACATGGGGCAATGGGCAGAGGAGTGGCAAATGGAGTTCAGTTTAGATAAATGTGAGATGCTGCATTTTGGAAAGACAAACCAGGGCAGGACGTATACAGTTAATGGTAGGGCCCTGTGGAGTGTTGCTGAACAAAAAGACCTCGAGGTGCAGGTGCATTATTCCCTGAAAGTGGAGTCTCAGGGAGACAGGGCGATGAAGAAGGTGTTGGGTACGTTTGCCTTTATTGGTCATTGCACTAAGTATCAGAGTTGGGACATCATGTTGCAGCTGGACAGAAGACTGGTGAGGCCACTTTGGGAATAATGTGAACAATTCCTCATCCTGCGATAGGAAGGATGTTGTTAAATTTAAAAAGCTGTGGAAAAGATTTACCAGGACATGACCAGGAACTGGAGGGTTTGAGCTGTCGGGAGAGGCTGAACAGACTGGGGCTATTTTCTCTGGAGCATTGGAGACTGAGGGGTGACCTTATAGATGTTTATAAAATAATGAGGGGCATGGACAGGGTGTATATCCAAGGTATTTTCCTTCGGTAAGGGAGTCCAAAACAAGATGGCGTAGGTTTAAGGTGAGAAGCAAAACATTCAAAAGGGACCTGAGGGGTAACTTGTCACACAGAGGGTGGTATGTGTATGGATCGAGCTGCCAGAGAAAGTGTTGGAGGCAGATACAATTACAGCATTTAAAACACATTGGGATGGGTACATGGATAGGAAGGGTTTAGAGGGATGTAAGCCAAATGCTGGCAAATGGGATGAGGTCAGTTTAGGATATCTGGTTAGCATGGACAAGTTGAAC
>NW_025213902.1:0-7685 GCF_004010195.1 Chiloscyllium plagiosum | reverse complement strand
AATGCTGCCTGACCTGCTGTGCTGTTCCAGCAATAAAGTTTCAACTTTGATCTCCAGCATCTGCAGACCTCACTTTCTCCTCAGTGAGATCAGAGACTGGGACAGGGAGCCAGAGCTCACATCAAACTCTGCCCATGTCTGTCACACTGAGACTGGCAGGAGGCTACTCACTGATTTCACTCCATGCTGCAGGAATGGGACCACAGGCTGCAAATGGACTGAGCTCCTCCACATGGTGAGTAAAACTGACTGACTTAGATCTTGCTGCTTAAAGGGAGCAATGGANTGAAAGGGTTAATAACGGAGGATTGAGGTTTACTTACTCAGTCTGAGCTTGGTTCCTTTACCGAACGTAAGAGTAGCTGTTATACTGCTGACAGTTATAGTCAGCGACATCCTCATTCTGAACGTTGCTGATTGTCAGGGTGAAACTGGTCCCTGATCCTCTGCCAGTGAATCACTCGGAGACTCCTGTGTTTCAAGTTGTTGCTTCATCGATCAGGAGAGAGGGTTTCTGACCTTCTCGCTGCTGGAACCAGCTAACCCACTTGCTAACAGATTGACTGGCCATACAAGTGATGGTTGCGATCTGGCCCAGTCCCACTGACAGCACCGGGGGAGACTGGATGATGATGATGTCCCCACTGATACCTGAGGGGTCAGAGAGAAACACAGTGAAGTCAGAACTGTCACAGAAAGAGCCTGTCAAATGAGAGATTGTTGGAGACACTGAGCATTCCTCTGGTTTCAACATTTTCCCTTCATTCACAAGTCAGTGGAATTGGAGTGAAATGGAGAGCAGCTAAAGATTCAAGTATAAGGAGAGAGTTTTGTACCTGCGATACAGAATGCCAAGGGCCAGATCAGCTGGATGTGTGAAATCATGGTGTGTGCTCCTGTCCCTGTGCCTGGTTCCTGATAAACTCTCCCTTCACTGAGCTCTGCTTTATAAAGCTGTAGTCTGTGAGAGTCTGACTGGGTGTTCCTCAGTATGTAAATGGAATCAGGCAGAGAGAGTCACGTCAGCCCCTCACACTTCCTCTTCTCTCTCTCTCTCTCTCTCTCTCTCTCTGTCACAGAGAATCATTGATGTGAACAACACTGAATGAGGCCATTTGGCCCATTGTGTCTGTATTGGTCGACAAAAATATGATGAAACTAATCCCATCCTCCAACTCCTGGCCCATTACCCTCGAGGCTGCAGCAACACAAGGGAATATCTAAACACTGCTCCGATGTCACGAGAGTTTGTGACTCAACCAGCCTTTCAGGCAGTGAGTTCCAGACTCCCACCACCCTCTGGGTGAAAACATTTCTCAATTCTCTTCTCAGGGTCTACCTCAGCTGAACCTGAACTCACTTGAGTTGAGAAGGATGAGAGGAGATCTGACTGAAATGTATAACATTCTAACAGGGCTGGACAGACTTGATGCTGGAAGGAGGTTTCCCCTAGTTGGGGAGTCTGGAACCAGGGGACACAGTCTCAGGGTAGACCTTTCAGACTGAGATGATGAAACATTTCTTCACTCAGAGGCTGGTCAACCTGTGGAATTCTGTTCAAGTTGTTGAGGACAAAGGACTGAATATGTTCAAGAAAAAGACAGAGGTAATTGTTTTGCATTTTAACAACATCAAGGGGTATAGGAAGATGGTAGGAATATGGCATTAAGACAGAGGAACATCCATTGTCATATTGGATGACAGAGATACTCAAAGGGCCGAATGGCCTATTCCTACTCTGAGTTTCTATGTCTCTATGTTGGTGTTACCTTCAATCTCTGCCCCTTGGTATTGTTCCCTCTACTCATGGAAAAGGTGCCTTCCTACCCACCCTATCTCTGCATCCCATAATCTTACAGCCCTCTGTCAGGTCCCCTGTCAATCTTCACTGCTCCAAGGAAAACAACCCCAGTCTTTCTAATCTCTCCTCATCGCTCAGACCCTCTAGGCCAGGCAGCGTCCTGGTAAATCTCCTCTGTACCCTCTCTAGTACAATCACATCCTTCCCAGAATGTGGTGTCCAGAACGTGTCTCACTCTCTCTCTATCATTGTCTCTCTGTCTCACATCTGCCATGTCTTTCTCTCTACATCTCTCTCCCACTCTTAATCTCTCTCATATTCTATCTCTCCCACTCTGTCTATTTCTCTCTCTCTATCCCTCAACCTCACCATCTCTACCTCTCACTCACTCGATTCACACATCTCACACTGTCCCAGACACTCCTCATTCTCTATCTCTCACCCTCTCACACACACTCTCTCCCTCTATCTCTCTCACTGACTCTCTTCTCTCTCTTTTCCACAGTCTGCCAGGTGGCAATATTTAAGTGCAGGGTGAATCCCCCTCTGCTTTGCCTCATGAGTAGATGTTAACCATTGACCCCAGAGGCATGTCTTCTCCTGGAGTAAGGCCCCATTTCCCACACTAAGCAGGCTTTGGCCTCTCTCAGGAAGATGGACAGATTCTTGTCAAATGAAGGGCAGTTCTGTGCTGTTGCCCTATTCTCACTGGGGACTGGTTTGGACACAAACCTCATTCCATGAAGGCCCAGCAGAGAGAGGAGACCCTCAGGCCATCAATGTGAGCTGGAGGGACAGGACAGGCTCTGACCCACTGACCCATCCTGTCCATTCACAACATGTTCCAATCCTTTCCCCTGTCCTTCCCCTTCCATGATCAGTCTCCAGGTCAGGGTGTTTCACTGGGATGAGAGCTGGATAATCACATCATTACAAAAGAATGGAACTCAGCCCCATACCCACCATGGTGTCCATGACCCACTGGACTCTCCAAAAGGGACCAGTAAACATGGAACTCCTTCCACTGGACAGTCTGCTAATAAATATGGACCACCCTGCAATAGACACTATTAAACATGGGCATCCTTCCCACTGGACCCTCCAATAGAAGCCAGCAAACTGGGACTTCCTTCCCAATGGACAGTCCAATAGAGACCAGTAAACATGGACATCCATACCATTGGATCATCCAACTGATACCAGTAAACATGGGCCTCCTTTCCACTGGACTGTCCAGTAGAGACCAGTAAACACGAGCCTCCTTCCTACTGGATGTTCCAACAGATAACAGGAACCAGGGGCCTCCTTCCCCCTGTACCTTCCAATAGAGACCACTAGATATGTGTTTCATTCCCGCAGGAAGCTCCAACTGAGATTAATAAACATGAGCCTTCTTCCCATTAGACTTTCCAGTATCTCAGCGTTAAAACCCAAATAGGCCTCTGATTTCCATTCCCACAACATTGTCCGCCTTTGCATTACATCAGCCCCTTGACCACAGAAAGCTCCATTCCTGTTTGTCCCACTCCATGATTCCGATGTCCTCTCCCAGCTTCCACCATCCATACTCCATAAATCCGAACTGTCTGAAATGGAGTGGTCCCTTTTGTGTCTCACACCAAGGAGGAGATGGACAGATATTTAATGGGTAATGGATTAGAGGATGATGGAGAGTGGGCAGGAAAGTGGAGTTGAGGCTGAGATGGGATCAGCCATGATTGTATTAAATGGTGGAGCGGGCTCGAGGGACTGAATTGCCTGCTCCTGCTCCTAGTTCTTATGTCCATCCACACCCTCCCAATTACTGCAACTTTGTGAATCATCTTGGAATGTTTTGGACATTGAAAGTGCTATGTGAATTCAAGATCTGTGTGGATTTTATGTGGGGACAGAATTGTGCAGGTGGGGGAGGTGATAGCTCCAGCAAGTGAATATCCCGCTGAGAGGCTCCAGCCTTCCATATACAGAATGGGGAAGTGGGGGAGTCAGAATATACTGTCAGGGTCCATGGCACTCTCCCCCACAATGTGGTTGGTTCTGAACTGCCCTCTGAGCTGGCCAAGCAAGGCATTCAGTTGTATCAATCGTGATGATGTCTCGACAAAGAAATAAAACGGGACAGACCACCCAGCATCGATCTCAACATCAAAAAGACAATGACAGAAATAGCCTTGTCTACCCTGCTCCATCCTCCTTACTGACATCTGGGGCGAGTGCCAAATTCAGGAGAGCTGTCTCACAGACTAGTCAAGCAACAGCCTGACACAGTCATACTCACAGAATCATACCTTATGCCCTGTCATCATCTTGTTTACCTCTATCAAGTTCCCTCTCATCCTTTTTCACTTCACTGAGAAAAACCCTAGCTCCTTCATCATTTCTTCATAAGACATGACCTCCAGTCCAGGCAGCATCCTGGTAAATCTCCACTGCACCCTCTCTAAAGCTTCCACATTCTTCCTTTGGTGAGGCAATCAGAACTGAACACAATATTCCTAGTGTGGTTTAACCAAAGCTTTATTGGACTGCAGCATAACGTTGCCGCTCTTGAACGCAATTCCCCCCAGCTACTGAAACACACCATATACCTTCTTAACAACCCAATCAACTTGGGCGGCAACTTTAAGGGATCTCTGGATGTGGACCCCAAGATCCCTCTGTTCCTCCACACTGCCAAGAACCTTGCCTTTAACCTTGACATCTGCATTCAAATTCAATCTTCCAAAATGAATCACTTCACACTTTTCCAGTTTGAACTCCATCTGTCACTTCTCAGCCCAACCCTGCATCCTGTCAATGTCCAATCTTCATAAAGTTGTTTTGTCACACTGTTTTAAAAAAATTCTCAAGGTCAGGTTCGTAGGAGAGTAGTCTGACACAGAACAAACGACCAAGAGGCGAGTCTGCTAGAATATGAGCATTTTATTCCCCGCAGCGTCGCCACAACCAGGTCTCATACTTACAACGGGTCTGGCTTATACTCACTCTACATGTTACCGGAACTGGGAGCCGTCAGTTCTCGTAGAGCGGTTGCCAACAACCCACGCTCGGCGGTTAAACGTAACCCCGGAGCAGACTCCCCGAACTGGAGACTTTTCCAGCTGATATACTCTTTTCCAGATATAAACATTCATGTGAACAGCAGAGCAAGGCTAAAAAACACATTCCATTCTGGTTACATACAGATAAGAAGATTCACACGGGGAGGTGTGTAATAAGATTCACACGGGACTAAGCAACACCTCCATTCCGGTTAGATTCACACATGTATTGGGACATAATTTTTAACCGTTTCACCACACACACCCTCAAAAAATTGAATAAGGCTTGTGAGACATTACCTGCCCCTCACAAAGCCATGCTGAGTATTTCTAATCAAGCTTTGCTTTTACAAATCTCAGAATCTTTTCCAATAATTTGCCCACCACTGATGAAAGACTGACTGGTCTGTAATTCCCAGAGTTATCACAAATCCCTTTCTTGAACAAGGGAATAACATTTGCTACATTCCAATCATCTGGTACTACTCCAGTGGACAGGATGCAAATATCATCACCAAAGGCACAGCAATCTCTTCCCTCGCTTCCCGTAGTAACATTGGGTATATCCAGTCTGGCCCAGGGGACTTATCTATTTTCATGTTTTTCAAAATTATCAGCACATCCTCCTTCTTAACATCTGTTTGAGTGTATCAGCCTGTATCACGCTGTCCTCACAAATGACAAGGTCCCTCTCACTAGTGACTATTGAAACAAAGTATTCATTAAGGACTTACTGTACAACACTGCACAAGCTCCCTCCACTATCCCTGATCGGCCCTACCCTCACTCTAACCATCAAGTTTTTCCTCACGTAAGTATAGAATGCCTGAGGGTTTTCCTTAATCTTACCCACCAATGCTTTCTCATGCCTGCCCCCCATGACAGCTATGGAGCTGTGGATGGACTCACTTTGGAGCATCCATGATGCTGAGGAGAGCGTGGATAGCACGTTTAGTGAATGGGTCACACCACAGATTAGGATTGCTTAGGTAAAAAGGGAAAAGGCAGAGAAAGAGCAGAAAGGTGGTGCAGGTGTCCTCTGCGCTCATCTCCCTCCAAAAGAGATATACCATTTTGGACACTTTTCCCCTCACCAGGGGAAAGCAGCAGGAGCCAGGTTCATGGCACCATGGCTGGCTGTGCTGTACAGAAGGGTGGGAAAAAGAGTGGAAGGGGAATAGTCATTGAGGATTCAATTGTAAGGGGAGTATACAGTTGGTTCTGTGGTGGAGAACGAGACTCCCAAATGGTATGTTGCCTCCCAGATGCATGGGTTAGAGATATTTCAGATCGGCTATAGGACATCCTGAAGGGGGAGGTTGAACACCCAGCTGTCATGGTGCACATAGGCAACAATGATATTGGTAATAAACGGGCTGAGGTCCGACAAGCAGAATTTAGGGAGTTAGGAGTCAAGTTAAAAAGTACAACCTCAGAGGTAGTAATCTCAGGATTGCTACCAGAGTAGAAATGAAAAAATAAGCTGGATTACTGAGTGGCTTGAGAGATGGTGCAATCGGGAGGGTTTCAGATTTTTGGGACATTGGAACCAGTTCTGGGGGAAGTGGGACTATTACAAATCAGACAGTCTACAGCTGAGTAAGGCTGGAACCAATGTCCTTTGGGGTGCTTTTGTTACCGCTGTTGGGGAGGATTTAAACTAATATGAGGGGGATGGGAACAAAATAAGGAGGTTAGTGGACAGTTAGGAGGTAGTAACTAAAGCCTGTAAGAAACTAGATGATGAAGTCAGCATGACTACGGGGAAGAGTAGCTAGGGAGCAGATGATGAGAACAAAGGGACAGGTGGTCTTAGGTGCATTTGTTTTAATGCAGTAAGTAAGGCAGAGGAAATTAGGGCTTGGATTAGTACCTGGCAGTATAATGATTAGATACTGTGCAGAAACAGGCCCTCTGGCCCAGCAAGTCCATACCGACCCGCCAAAGAGTAACTCACCCAGACCCATTCCCCTACTCTGTATTTACTCCTGACTAATACAGTGGGTAATTTAGCATGGCCAATTCACCTAACCTGCACATTTTTGGATTGTGGGCGGTAACCAGAGCACCCGGAGGAAACCCATGCAGACACAGGGAGAATGTGCAAACTCCACATGGACAGTCACCCAAGGTTGGAATCGAAACCGCGTTCCTGGCACTGTGAGGCAGCAGTGCTAACCAGTGAGACACCGGGCCACCCCTATTGCTATTACTGAGACTTGGTTGAGGGAAGGGCAAGATTGGCAACTAAATATCCAGAGGATGCAGATACTTCAAGTGGTATAGAAAGGGAGGCAAAAGGGGTGGAGGAGTTGCATTACTGGTCAGAGAGGATATCACAGCTGTGCTGAAGGAGGGCACTATGGAGGACTCGATCAGTGAGGCAATATGGGCAGAGCTCAGAAACAGGAAGGGAGTGGGAACAATGCTGGGGCTGAACTATATGCCTCCCAATAGTGAGCGTGAGATAGAGGTACAAATATGTGAATGCATCACGGAAAGGTGTAGGAACAAGAAGGTGGTGGTGATGGGAGATTTTAATTTTCCCAACATTGACTGGGATTCACTTAGTGTTCGAGATTTATAAGGGGTATCTGGGAGGATTTTATAGAGCAGTATGTAAATAGGGGCCATACTGGACTTGGGACTTGGTGTTGGGGAATGAGCCCGGCCAGGTGGTTGAAGTTTCAGTCAGGGATTTCTTTGGAAACAGTGATCACAATTCTATAAGTTTTAGAATACTCACGAGAGTGGTCCTAAAGGAAGAGGGCTAAACTAGGGTAAGGTCAACTATAGCAAAATTCAGCAGAAGCTGGGGAATGTGGATGAGGAGCAGCTGTTTG
>NW_025213901.1:34086-37127 GCF_004010195.1 Chiloscyllium plagiosum | reverse complement strand
AAGATAAAATGAAACCAAAGAAAGAGGAATTTAAAATAACGTAATTCTATTGGACGAGTTAAGAGAATACTAGATCTAGGAACTATTACGCATAAACTGTTCCAATATAGGAAAATTGCATAAACACAGCCCTTGGCAAAAAGGAATATTCAGACACAGAATGTCACAAACATTTCTCCAATCAAGGAATTAAAACAGCATCAAGAGAAAATTCAGGAAGACGAGCAGCCAGGAGAAAGTCACTGACGCTTCCAACTCAGTGGAGACCCCTACAGTTTCTGATGTTACTGAGAAACCAAAACCCAGAGATCCTAATCTGTGAGATCTGGCCACACCCATTCAGGCTGCACTAAAATAAACACAAGGCCTCTCTCGCTGTTTACTCAGTGGTCTTAAATATCCAGCTTCGTGACGAACATTCAATCTCTCTCTGAAAAGAAACCAGGACAATATAACCTCTTACAGCTGCAGCATCATCTCACTTGTCAGCACACCGAGCTGTCAAACAGGATCCAGGGGTAACCCAGTTAGGCTCTTGACCCTGTCCAATCAGACGAGGAAGAAGCCATTCAGCCCCTTGAGTCTCTTACACAGGAACAGGAGGAGGATATTCTGTTCCTTGAGTCACTTACACAGGAACAGGAGGAGGCCATTCAGCTCCTGGAGTCACTTACACATGAACAGGAGGAGGCCATTCAGTCCCTTGAGTCACTTACACAGGAACAGGAGGAGGCCATTCAGCCCCTGGAGTCTCTTACACAGGGACAGGAGGAGGCCATTCAGCCCCGGAGTCTCTTACACAGGAACAGGAGTTGGCCATTCAGCCCCTGGAGTCACTTACCCAGGAACAGGAGGAGGCCATTCAGCCCCTTGAGTCACTTACACAAGAACAGGAGGAGGCCATTCAGCCCCTGGGGTCACTTACACAGGAACAGGAGGAGGCAATTCAGCCCCTTGAGTCACTTACACAGGAACAGGAGGAGGCAATTCAGTCCCTGGAGTCACTTACACAGGAACAGGAAGAGGCCATTCAGCCCCTTGAGTCACTTACACAAGAAAAGGAGGAGGCCATTCAGCCCCTTGAGTCACTTACACAAGAACAGGAGGAGGCCATTCAGCCCCTGGGGTCACTTACACAGGAACAGGAGGAGGCCATTCAGCCCCTTGAGTCACTTACACAGGAACAGGAGGAGGCAATTCACCCCCTGGAGTCTCTTACACAGGAACAGGAGGAGGCCATTCAGCCCCGGAGTCTCTTACACAGGAACAGGATGAGGCAATTCAGCACCTGGAGTCATTACATAGGAACAGGAGGAGGCCCTTCAGCCCCTGGAGTCTCTTACACAGGAACAGCAGGAGGCAATTCAGCCCCTGGAGTCACTTAAACAGGAACAGGAGGAGGCCATTCAGCCCCTGGAGTCACTTACACAGGAACAGGAGGAGGCCATTCAGCCCCTTGAGTCACTTACACAGGAACAGGAGGAGGCCATTCAGCCCCTTGAGTCACTTACACAGGAACAGGAGGAGGCCATTCAGCCCCTTGAGTCACTTACACAGGAACAGGAGGAGGCCATTCAGCCCCTTGAGTCACCTACACAGGAACAGGAGGAGGCCATTCAGCCCCTTGGGTCACTTACACAGGAACAGGAGCAGGCCATTCAGCCCCTGGAGTCACTTACATAGGAAAAGGAGGAGGCCATTCAGCCCCTTGAGTCACTTAAACAGGAACAGGATGAGGCAATTCAGCCCCTGGAGTCATTACATAGGAAGCGAGGAGGCCATTCAGCCCCTGGAGTCTCTTAAGCAGGAACAGGAGGAGGCCATTCAGCCCCTTGAGTCACTTACAAAGGAACAGGAGGAGGCCATTACCCCCTCAACGCACTTACAAAGGGACAGAGTGAGGTAATTTTATGCTGATTCCTGATAAATGGCTGATGCCCAAAACGTGGATTCTCCTGCTTCTCGGATGCGGCCTGACCTGCTGTGTTTTTCCAGCAATCCACTCTCGACTCCAATCGCCTGCATCGGCAGTCCTCACTGTCTCCAAATTGATGGTCTAACACGATGAACAAGTGGAGCAGAGGCTGCATAGACAGACTGCTCCATGTTGTTCCTCCTGTCTCCATTGCCCATGATACACACGTGGGACTTTAATGTAGTTTTCTAGTGATGAGCAGGGAAGCCATATGTCTTGTGTGAAGTCTCAAGCAGGCACCTTCCATCTCCAAGTAGCCAGCCTGATGTTCTCTATGTAGGGCGGAAGCTGGTGTGAATGGCTACCTGTTTCAGATGGAAGGTATTGTGGCTGTTGTTGGGGATTGTAAGCAACATGACGTTCAGTACAGGTTCACACGTGGACTGCACAATCACGTGGGGAGAGTTAATTTAGGCAAATAAACTGCTAGGAAAGTCACGTTAGACTGATGAATGGACTCTCTTAAATCAAATAATGCTGATCTTGTCGAGTGCTTGTCTTGTGCAGTGTAACCTGTCTGCCTTACTCTGTCCAAGTCTATTTCCACCCTATGATCTGTCTGGCCATGCTTACTATGATCTTCCTCCACTGCTCATAAATAAAATGTTTCCCTGTACTGAGGTACACGTGACAATAAATCAAACCAACCAATCCTGGCGAAATTGTGTAATTTCTCACCCTATCAATGTCCCTTTTGGAATTAAGTGATCGCTGCCACACCTCGTGTTTCAGCATCACCATTTCTTCATCTCTCACAGCTCTACAGATTAAACACTCAGCTTCTTCACACCACCCTCATGTTACCATCACCCGTGTCTGTGGTAAGGAGATCGTTCCTTACAAAGGAGATCAAATCTGTAGAGAGTGCCCCAAATGCTCTCTCAACAAGGCTCTATGACAGCAGGAAGATGGCTTTACTTATGTACTCGAATCATTTTACAATGAAAAAGGAGAAAGTGAGGACTGCAGATGCTGGAGATCAGAGCTTAAAAATGTGTTGCTGGAAAAGCGCAGCAGGTCAGGCAGCATCCAAGGAGCAGGAGAATCAACGTTTCGGGCATGAGCC
>NW_025213901.1:26810-34047 GCF_004010195.1 Chiloscyllium plagiosum | reverse complement strand
CATTACATAGGAACAGGAGGAGGCCCTTCAGCCCCTGGAGTCTCTTACACAGGAACAGCAGGAGGCAATTCAGCCCTTGGAGTCACTTAAACAGGAACAGGAGGAGCCATTCAGCCCCTTGGGTCACTTACACAGGAACAGGAGGAGGCCATTCAGCCCCTGGGGTCACTTACACAGGAACAGGAGGAGGGCATTCAGCCCCTTGAGTCACTTACACAGGAACAGGAGGAGGCCATTCAGCCCCTTGAGTCTCTTACACAGGAACAGGATGAGGCCCTTCAGCCCCTGGAGTCTCTTACACAGGAACAGCAGGAGGCAATTCAGCCCTTGGAGTCACTTACACAGGAACAGGAGGAGGCCATTCAGCCCCTGGAGTCACTTACACAGGAACAGGAGGAGGCCATTTAGCCCCTGGAGTCACTTGCATAGGAAAAGGAGGAGGCCATTCAGCCCCTTGAGTCCCTTAAACAGGAACAGGATGAGGCAATTCAGCCCCTGGAGTCATTACATAGGAAGCGAGGAGGCCATTCAGCCCCTGGAGTCTCTTAAGCAGGAACAGGAGGAGGCCATTCAGCCCCTTGAGTCACTTACACAGGAACAGGAGGAGGCCATTACCCCCTCAACGCACTTACAAAGGGTCAGAGTGAGGTAATTTTATGCTGATTCCTGATAAATGGCTGATGCCCAAAACGTGGATTCTCCTGATTCTCGGATGCGGCCTGACCTGCTGTGTTTTTCCAGCAATCCACTCTCTACTCCAATCGCCTGCATCGGCAGTCCTCACTGTCTCCTAATTGATGGTCTAACACGATGAACAAGTGGAGCAGAGGCTGCATAGACAGACTGCTCCATGTTGTTCCTTCTGTCTCCATTGCCCATGATACACACGTGGGACTTTAATGTGGTTTTCTAGTGGTGAGCAGGGAAGCCATATGTCTTGTGTGAAGTCTCAAGCAGGCACCTTCCATCTCCAAGTAGCCAGCCTGATGTTCTCTATGTAGGGCGGAAGCTGGTGTGAATGGCTACCTGTTTCAGATGGAAGGTATTGTGGCTGTTGTTGGGGATTGTAAGCAACATGACGTTCAGTACAGGTTCACACGCGGACTGCACAATCACGTGGGGAGAGTTAATTTAGGCAAATAAACTGCAAGGAAAGTCACGTTAGACTGATGAATGGACTCTCTTAAATCAAATAATGCTGATCTTGTCGAGTGCTTGTCTTGTGCAGTGTAACCTGTCTGCCTTACTCTGTCCAAGTCTATTTCCACCCTATGATCTGTCTGGCCATGCTTACTATGATCTTCCTCCACTGCTCATAAATAAAATGTTTCCCTGTACTGAGGTACACGTGACAATAAATCAAACCAACCAATCCTGGCGAAATTGTGTAATTTCTCACCCTATCAATGTCCCTTTTGGAATTAAGTGATCGCTGCCACACCTCGTGTTTCAGCATCACCATTTCTTCATCTCTCACAGCTCTACAGATTAAACACTCAGCTTCTTCACACCACCCTCATGTTACCATCACCCGTGTCTGTGGTAAGGAGATCATTCCTTACAAAGGAGATCAAATCTGTAGAGAGTGCCCCAAATGCTCTCTCAACAAGGCTCTATGACAGCAGGAAGATGGCTTTACTTATGTACTCGAATCATTTTACAATGAAAAAGGAGAAAGTGAGGACTGCAGATGCTGGAGATCAGAGCTTAAAAATGTGTTGCTGGAAAAGCGCAGCAGGTCAGGCAGCATCCAAGGAGCAGGAGAATCAACGTTTCGGGCATGAGCCCTTCTTCAGGAATGAGGAAAGTGTGTCCAGCAGACGAAGATATGGAGGAGAGACTTGGGGGAGGGGCGTTGGAAATGCGATAGGTGGAAGGAGATTAAGGTGAGGGTGATAGGCCGGAGAGGGGCTGGTGACGGAGAGGTCGGGAAGAAGATTGCAGGTCAAGAAGGCGGTGCTGAGTCTGAGGGTTGGGACTGAGAAAAGGTGGGGGGAGGGGAAATGAGGAAGCTGGAGAAATCTGCTTTCATCCCTTGTGGTTGATTCTATCTTTAAGTGAATAACATCCGACAATATATTTAAAATCATTTTCTGTGTGTGTCTGTTCTACGTCCATTAGCGTTTTGGGACTAAACACCCCTGCCTGACCCTCTGCCTGTTCAGGTTTTTCCTGCACCGTCACATCAAACAGGGTATCAGGTAACTGAATATCAACTCCTTTGTCTCTTTCTTTCGTTTTTCCTTCCTGCTGTAAATCATGACAGTGGGATCTTGTTACTATACTGTCTGGAAAAATTCCTGGGTATTTTTTCTTTTAACTCCCCAGTTCCCTCGTCTTGTTTTGCCTTCTCCACCACAAGGTGTGCCTCTCCCGTCTTGGATCCCAAATACAAGAACAAACTGTATTCCTGGAACTGGCACTCTGTCGCTTACTCTCACTGTTACTTCCCCAATCTTGATTTGGCACTCCAACCTGATGTTACACAAGGGAATGCTTAATTTCAGTCTCTATTCCACAAATTATCACGCTCTTGAATAATATGTCAGAAAGAGTGAAAATACTTCCATCTCTTACTATCAGAGGCCGAGAGAAAGTGAGGACTGCAGATGCTGGAGATCAGAGTTGAAAACTGTGTGGCTGGAAAAGCACAGCAGATCAGGCAGCATCCAGGAGGCAGGAGAGTTGACGTTTCAGGCACAAGTCCTTCATCAGGAAAGTGGGGGGTAAGGGACGGAGAAGCGGGCTGAGAAATGAATAGGAGGGTGAGGGTGGAGCTGGGTGGGCGGGAGCTTGGAAGGCGATAATTAGATGCAGGTGGGGTGTAATGGTGATAGGTCGGAGAGGAGGGTGAAGTGGATAGAGGGTAGGACAGCTGGACCCCTCAAACGATGCAGCATCAACATCAACTTCACCAATTTCCAAATCGTCCCTCCGCAAACCTCATCCCAGATCCAAACATTCAATTTAGCACCGCCCCTTGCACTGACTTAACTGTCCATCTTCCTTCCCAGCTATCCACTCCACCCTCCCCTCCGACATATAACTCTCACTTCCAACTACATCTTCCTATCGCCCTCCCAATAGCCCTCCCACCATCGCAGCTCCTACCTTCCTAATTATCTTTCAGCCCCCTTTTCCCCCCGCCAGATTCCTGATGATGGATTTATACCTGATATTTCGGCTAACCTGCTCTTAGGATGCTGCCTGATCTATTGTGCTTTTCTGGCACCTCAGTTCTCAACTATTAGAGACTGAGAAGATCCCGTATCTCACAAAATTATAATTTATTGTCCTCCCCCGCACAACCCCCCCCCCCCCCCACCCCCCACACACACACACACTTTCTGAGTCAACGTTATCCACAGAGGCGAATTTTTTATAGAGACCAGACACTGACTCTATGCCTAGGCTGTGCACTCTCCTGCAGCTCCTTGTAGACTTGGGGTCTTCTTTACCAGGTTCACTAATGCCACTGGCTTAACCTCTTTTATCGCATCTTTTCCCAAAGCCCAGCTTCCTTCAATGCCCAGCACGGTGTGTCCCAGCTTACTGCAGTGAAAACAGCTTTGCCCAGTGTCCTTCTTAAACCATTGGCACTGTAATTCTATGTGTTCCACTCCCTTATAGTGAGAGCACATGAGGCTTTTCACCTCTTTTCAACCCGCTTGAGCTAATTTTTCACCTGTGGTAAACTATTGCCAGTGTGCTTTACTCTATGTCTTGCAGTATAAGATCTCCCCTTCTCCCAATTTCTAATCTCTCACAGATGAAAATCCTCCCAGAAGCTAAATTTCATGTCATGCACCAATGCATTTTTATCTGCCATGTCTGCCAAGCTTCACACTTCTTGATGTTTCTGTTCATTTACATGAATTCTTACCATCTCTGGAAGTGAGTCTTTAAACTCCTCCAGCAGAATAATCTCCCTTCGAGCCTCACAGGTATTGTCCCTTTTTATGGCCCGCACCCATCTATCAAAATGATTGTGTTTAATTCTTTCAAACTCAACATAAGCCTGACCTGGTTCTCTCTCTATTTTTCTGACCCTCTGTCTATATTCTTCTAGTACCAATGCATAACCACTCAAAGTAGTTAGATTGACATTTGCTTAATCTCTTGAGCTGTCATCTGACAGCGCTGCACATACCTCACTAACTGTGCACAGCAGCTTAGTCTGAACTAACATTACCCACAAGTTCACTGGACACGTCATCTAATGAGCCATTTTTTCATACAAAATAAGAGAGGTTTTGATATTTTTTTACCGAAATATGGCAAGGCATTGATATAGTTATATACATCCCTAAGTTCTCCCTTCACCTCCATCCTGTTAATTTAACTTGTTTAATTCGCAACTTCTGAATTTCAAATTCTCTCTCTCTTTCTTTATCCTCTCTTTCTCTTTCTTCTCTCCATGTTTCCATCTCTTTATTTATCTTCTAACTCCAGTTGCCATATTTGCAATTTAAGCTTTTTTCTAACTCTACTGCGCTTGTCTGTTTCTCTGATACACCAAAGTGCTTGACCAACTCCATTACAATTTCAGTTTTCCTTTTGTCGCTGGTTAAACCCAATTCTAACCTATTTGGTAATTCTAAAAAAAATGTACTTCTGTCTTTCTAAACTTCCTTGGCAAATTTGGGAACTTCTTTAGTAATGTTAAAAGCCATTTCTCTCACTTGTAATTTAACCAAACACAGGTAAACAAAATTAAATGAATTTTCCCACGGTTTTATTTGAAGATCTAGGTCACTAATTCTCACATGTTGGAATCTGCTGGGACTTTTTGTACCCCAAATCTGTTCAAATCTGTCCAAATCCCATACGGCAAGACCCCAAACTGTTTTGACATCAATGTCGAACCCCTCTGTTAACTGTGCACAGCAGCTTAGTCTGAACTAACATTACCCACAAGTTCACTGGACACGTCATCCACTGAGCCATTTTTTCATACAAAATAAGAGCGGTTTTGATATTTTTTTACCGAAATATGGCAAGGCATTTACATAGTTATATACATCCCTAAGTTCTCCCTTCACCTCCATCCTGTTAATTTAACTTGTTTAATTCGCAACTTCTGAATTTCAAATTCTCTCTCTCTTTCTTTATCCTCTCTTTCTCTTTCTTCTCTCCATGTTTCCATCTCTTTATTTATCTTCTAACTCCAGTTGCCATATTTGCAATTTAAGCTTTTTTCTAACTCTACTGCGCTTGTCTGTTTCTCTGATACACCAAAGTGCTTGACCAACTCCATTACAATTTCAGTTTTCCTTTTGTCGCTGGTTAAACCCAATTCTAACCTATTTGGTAATTCTAAAAAAATGTACTTCTGTCTTTCTAAACTTCCTTGGCAAATTGGGGAACTTCTTTAGTAATGTTAAAAGCCATTTCTCTCACTTGTAATTTAACCAACCACAGGTAAACAAAATTAAATGAATTTTCCCACGGTTTTATTTGAAGATCTAGGTCACTAATTCCCACATTTTGGAATCTGCTGGGACCTTTTGTACCCCCCAAATCTGTTCAAATTTGTCCAAATCCCATACGGCAAGACCCCAAACTGTTTTGACATCAATATCGAACCCCTCTGTTAATTAAAACCACACACCCAGAAAAGCTCACCTCACATCATAATCTGTTAAAACATGAGAACTCCCAAATTCCTCTAATAAAAGTAAAATAAGTTTATACGTATGCAAGTTAGCTCGTTATGCTTGAAGGTTTGTTTTCAGATATTTCGACACCATCACTCAGTACCATCATCAATGAGAGTCTCCGCTGAAGCGTTGGTGGTATGTCCCGCCTCTCTATTTATAGGTCTTGGTTTCTTAAGTGGGTGGGTCATTTCCAGTTCTTTTGTTTTACAAGAGAAGGTAGATAGTATCTAAATTAATGTGTTTATTGATGGACTTCTGGTTAGAATGCCATTCCTCTAATAATGTCCTTGCATTTCTTAGTATGTTTGTGTGTGTGTGTGTGTGTGTGTGTGTGTGTGCTGTCCCAATCAAAGTGGTGCCTTTCTTTGTCTGTATGTATGGAACATAGTGATAGCGGGTCCTGTCTTTTGGTGGCCAGTTGGTGTTCATGTATCCTGGTAACACGACAACAGGTGGAAAAATGATTTTATGTGTGTGTGCAGATAAGTAATATTTTTCATATGTGCACAACACTTTCTAAATGAACAACAGAGACACAGTTAACGAAAAATGATGCACATGATGTATAACATTTATAAAACATGAAAGCATTATTTGATCCTCATCTAAAGTGATATTTTCCCCTTCTCTCAATGTTCCCTCCTTTTCTGGAATTCTCTACTCTAATCTCTCATTCTTATCAGGATGTGTATTATAAATTCTTGCTTCTGGTATCCCAACTTATTTCAGTTAACCCCCTTTCTACAGGGAATTCAATATATTGGCCTGCTGGGCTCTTTCCAAAGTTAGTGTCTGCCATATCATTGGAGATAAAAATTCTGCCATTAGACCCAGCATTTGAACACATTGCTCTGTTGTACATGCACTATACAAAGGAACACAGCACAGGCATTGCCAAAACATTGAGGGATGTACATCTAAATCTTTCAATAATCAAGTTTTCTCATTTTTCACATTTCCTCATCTATATCCTCTCTCTCGTTCTCTCTTTGTATCTAGTTAAGAAATCTGCCAATTATTTTTTATGTCCGATCTCTCAAAACTCCTTCTTTCGGTTTATACCTATTGCTGTCTTCTTGATGTAATGTGATCATAATTGAACAATGTAACTACAATGACATGTGGGAGGAGCTGGCCAGAGTTAATTGGTAGTTGGGCCGGGCAGTAAAGACCATGGAGCAGCAATGGCAGGAGTGTCTGGGGATAATTCGGAGGATATCAGAAATTCATCCCAAAGGAGATGAAACATACTCATGGGAAGACAAGGCAACCATGAGTAATAAGCCATCAAACCAAAAGAAGAAACAAACAATGTGGTGAAGATGATTGGGAATCCAGAGAATTCATTGGCTCTGAAACTAAATAAGGCTGGCATCACTGACACTACAGAGCTCTTAATCATGGTCAGGGAGAGAAACAAAGGGAAAGACTTTCATGTTAAATACGGAAGATGGTATTACTCTAGTGAAAAAAGGATACAGATTCATTAAACAATTGAATTAAAATTAGTTCATTGGTTTTGCAGAATGTGTCAGATTGGAAGTATGACCCAGGGATAGACCATCAGCAGAATGAGA
>NW_025213901.1:13778-19889 GCF_004010195.1 Chiloscyllium plagiosum | reverse complement strand
GAGTTCTTAAAACATGCTCCTGAATATCCAACAATACGTTATCCATTGGTTCCTCATTGTTAATGTCTACAAGAATCATCTTCAAACCATTCCAAAGAAATGTTTTCCACTTATGGTTTTCGTTTCATCGATGCATTATTATACTCCCCAGTTTTGCCATTACCTTCTATATATCTAGTCGCATGTTCTTTGTAATCGAGTCCAACAGACACCCGACTGCGGATGACAAGTTACTGGTCTGTAGTTTACCATTCTCCATCTTCATCCTTACTTAAACTGGCGGATAATAATTATAACCGTCCCTTATCCCGATTTACTACCTGCCTTTCGGGAATGTGTTGGAAAATAATGTGAAAATCCGTAATGCAACCAACATGACTATTGCTGCTTCCACTGAAATGTTTGTATGAAGTAAACTTGGCCTGTCAGATTTATCAACACTCAATCCAGCTGTATTTTCAAATGCTACCTCATCACAGATATGAATGATCTTAGACTTTATTTACACAAGTCCCATGGTCACTTGGTATTTCTGGAAGATTTTCTCGATATTCTTCCATGAAGACAGGCACAAAGAAACTATTTATTTTCCCTGTAACGTCTCTGTTCTCTACAATAAATTATCCCGTCCGCATACTCACTGTACCACATTTGATCTTGTTTTTATTGTTGTTGGATACATTGATAGAAGCTTTTTAGCAGTATTTACGTTGCTTTTTTGTTGGCATGTTTTTTCTCTTTTTGATTTTTTCCCCTGTTTCTTTGTCCTCCTTTGCTAGGTCCTACATTACTCTGAATCCACTGGTATACTACAATACTCGGCATTTTTCGAAGCTGCTTCCTTTGATCTAATAGGTAAATGGGGAGTGGGTGGGGGGGGGGGGAACACGGGATTGTGAAAGTGCTAGGTCGGAAAAGAGAGATGAGTAGATAGTTGGAAAGGAAGATGGACATCCAGGAACATTCAAGAGGGCGGTGCCGAGTTGGAAGTTTGGACTGGGATAAGGTGGGAGGAGGGGAATGGGGAAACTGGCGAAATCCACATTGATCCCCATGGTTGGAGGGTCCCATGGCGGACGATGAGGCGTACTTCCTCCATGCGTCGGGTGGTTAGGGCTTGGCGATTGAGGAAGCCCAGGACCTGCATGTCCTTGGTGGAGTGGTAGAGGGAGTTAAAATGTTCAGCCACAAGGTGGTGAAGTTGGTCTGTTGACTGTACCAGAGTGTGTCTCTGAAATGATCCACAAGTTGATGTCCTGTCTCGCCGATGTTGAGGAGACCACATTGGTTCGAATGGATGCCGGAGATGAAGCGTTCTGTCTCCCTTTATCACCTATCACTTTCAACCCCTCCTCCATCTAAATGTCACATTCCCGGCTATGTCCCCCCGCCACACTCCCCACCCATTTATCTCTCACCCACCTTGGGCCACAAGCCTCATTCTTGATGAAGGGTTTCTGCCCAAAACGTCAATCCTCATGCTACTAATATGCTGGCTGACCAGCTGTGTTTTTCTAGCACCACGTTTTTCGAATCTGATCTCCAACAACTGCAGTCCCCACTTTCTCCTCACACCTTCATGGATGGCCTGACTCAGATTCATAACCGTTACGTCAAATAAAACAAAAACTGTCGTGTACTCAAACAGCATAAAAGAAAACTAACATAGGCAGCACCGTGGCTCATTGTCTAGCACTGCCGCCCTCACAACAACAGGGACCACTGCTTGATTCCAGCCATGGGCGACTGTCTGTGTGGAGTTTGTACATTCTCCCTGTGTGTGCTTGGGTTTCCTCTGGGTGCTCCAGTTTCATCCCATAGTCCAAAGATGTGCAAGTCAGGTGAATTGGCTTTATTAAAGTGCCCATAGCGGTAGGTGCATTAATCGGAGGGAAACCGGTCTGGGTGGATTACTCTTTGGAGGGTTGATGTGGACTTGCTGGCTCGAAGGGCCTGTTTCCATACTGTGGGGAATCGACTCTCAAATAAAAAGTTGTGGTCACTGCTCCCAAATGGTCGTTTCCAGCAAAGTTTTCAATTAGCTCTTCTGATCTTCCAACACCAATTCCTAAATAACCTGATCTCGAGCACGGTGCTCGAAATAATGTTAATGCAAGCCATCTCACACGTGCTCATGAAATCCATTTTTCCCAGCATTAGTATTCCGTTGGGTTAGCACAGCTTAGATACAATTTAAACAGTATATTATTAATGCAGCACACAGAAACATATTTATCCCATTTCCTGTTTTATAACATGCCAAACGTATGTATTGCAGCTTTCACTTTGATATATAACTCCATCAATATTTGCTCCTCCTTCCTGTTTCTGAGCTCCACCTTATATGATTCAGTGAGATCTCGGTGAAGTGGGTTCTGGGAAGATTAATGGGAGAAATTATCTCACCACATCACTTATACTCTTCTGAAGCCTTATTGTGAGATTTTCTCCAGACCTCCCGTTCTGCAGATGGAGTAGAGAAGAACAATAATCTTTCAACAATGCTCTCTATTCTCTGCGTTTTGATCAGAGTGATGCTTGAAACGTACAGCAGGTCAGGCAGCATCCGAGGGGCAGGAAAATCGACGTTTCGGGCGAAAGCAATTCATCATCAATTCCATAATGTCCCAACCCTCTCACACATCAATAGGAGAAAGTCATTCTGACCTTGGAGACGACAACATGGGAACACCAGAAAGACGTCAGCCCATCGAATTTGTACGATCAGAGAGCGGCGGGAGCTAGGCGGATGTGAAGGCAGAGCGCAAAGCTGGTCGGGAAGGTAAGTGATTGTTATTTGAGTGGGTGTGTTGTAGACCCCAGGTCCTACAAAGTAGGGCGTCGCTCCCTCCCTCCTCCTCTAACCTAAATTAAAAGTCCACAGACTTGCCCCAAAAAGAGGGTCCAAGGAAGTTCCTGTGGATTGAAGAGTAAGGCTTTAGCTCAGGATTCTTTGACAAGGAAGTTGAGTGAAGTGATTAATCCACAGTTGAAGAGAGTGAAAACTTGACTGCCAAGCTGGTTCAGTGTGCTGCGTGCTTGATGTGGGAGGTCAACGACTCTGGTGTGTCTGGGTCTATATAAGTATGGAAAGTGTGTGCACGTTCATCTATTGACAGAGCATATTGCAGCACTGATGAAAGAACTCGAGGACCTTATGCTCATCCGAGAGAATGAGATCTTTCTGGACAAGACCATCAGCAAGGTTATTAAACCAATCGTACCAGAAGAGAGCAGAAGAGAGCAGACGACGAGGAAGGCAGAGAGGAGACAGGTGCAAGAGACCCCGGGGAAGTACCTGTCAGGAACAAGTTGAATCTTTTGGAAACAGTAGAGACAGAAGACACTGCCAGTCTGCAAGGCGGCTAGGTCTGTCAATCAAAGGTTGGCGTGGAGACAGCGGAAGAGTTGGACATCGCACAGAGCCGTGGTAAAAGGGGAGTTCATAGTGAGAGGAACTGACCGGGGTTTTTGTGGCAGCAGGAGGGACTTAATGATGGCGTGTTGCCTTCCTGGTGCCAGGGTTAAAGACATCACAGAGAGAGTGCAGGAAATCCTCAAGGATGAAGGCAAAGAGCCAGAGGTGGTGGTACATGTCGTCACAAATGATGTCGAGAAGAACATACTACAGCGGGATTTCGGAGAACTAGGAAGAAGGCTGAAAAGCAGGACGTCCAAGGTGGTTATCTCCGGTTTGCTTCCAGTTCCTCGGGCTGGTGTGGTCAGAAACAGGGAGATAATGGACTTGAACGTGTGGCTGGGGAACTGGTGCAGGAATCAAGAATTTAAATTCTTGGATCACTGGGGTGTGTATTGTGGTAAGCATAAATACTACAAGAGAGACAGTTTGCACCTGAATAGGTCAGGGACCAGCATTCTGGCAGGCAGGTTTGCTACTGTAACACAGCAACGTTTAAACTAAGTAGCGGGCGGGGGGGGCGGAAGGTGAGGGGACACACTGGATGTTTAAGAAGGATTTGGAGGGAAAGTTAGAACAAGGGAAGTCAAGAAAGACAACTGTATCAATGAAGCAGAAAATTCAGAAAGGGATCATGTTGTAAGGTTGAGTGAAATAGAAGTTGATGGGAAGGGTGAGAGCAGTAACAAATTAAAAATACTATACATGAATGCACGAAGCATTAGAAATAAGATGGATGAGCTTGAGGCTCTTTTGGAGATTGGCAGATACGATATTGTGAGGATAACTGGAACGTGGCTTCAAGTGGACAGGGCCTGGGAAATGAATATTCAAGGCTATGCGTGCTATCGTAAGGACAGACTGACGGGCAGAAGGGGTGGGGTGGCCGTGTTGGTAAGGGATGATATTCAGTTCCTTGCGCGGGTGGACCGAGAATCAGGGGATGTAGAGTCAGTGTGGATAGAGCTGAGAAATACTAAGGGTAAAAAGACCGTCTTGGGAATTATCTACAGGCCCCCAAACAGTAGTCTGGATGTCGGATGTAAGTTAAATCTGAAGCTGAAATTGGCTTGTTGCAAAGATGTTACTGCAGTTGTTGTGGGGGATTTCAACATGCAGGTAGACTGGGAGAATCAGGATGGTATTGGACCTCAAGAAAGAGACTTTGTGGAGTGCCTCAGAGATGGCTTCTTAGAACAGCTGGTGCTGGAGCTGACCAGGGAGAAGGCAATTCTGGATCTGGTATTGTGCAAGGAACCAGAATTGGTCAGGGACCTCGAAGTGAAGGAGCCATTGGGAAGTAGTGACCATAATGCAATAAGCTTCAAACTGCAATTTTAGAGGGAGAGGGTACAATCGGAAGTGACAATATTTCTGTTGAATAACGGGAACTGTGGAGCTATGAGGGAGGAGCTGGCCAAAGTTCAATGGTGCAATACCTGAGCAGGGACGACAGTGGAGGAACAATGGCGGATATTTCTGTGTATATTGCAGAAGTTGCAGGATCAGTTCATTCTAAAAAGAAAGAAAGATCCGAGGAGGAGTCATGGGTGGCCTTGGCTGACGAGGGAAGTTAGGAAACATATAACGTTAAAAGAGAAAAAGTATAACATAGCAAAGATAAGTGGGAAAACGGAGGACGAGGAAGTTTTTAAAGAACAACACAGGGTTACTAAGAAGGAAGGAAAAACGCAGAGAAAAAATGAGGTACGAAGGTAAACTGGCCAATAATATAAAGGAGGACAGTAAAAGTTTTTTTAGGTATGTGAAAGAGAAAAAAATGGTTAAGACTAAAATTGGGCCCTTGAAGACAGAAACAGGGGAATATATTACGGGGCACAAATAAATGGCAGAAGAATTGAATTGGTACTTCAGATCTGTGTTCACTGGGGAAGACATAAGCAATCTCCCTGAGGTAACAGTGGCTGAAGGACGTGAACTTAAGGGAACTTATATTTGCCAGGAATTGGTGTTGGAGGTACTGTTAGGTCTGTAGGTTGATAAGTCCCTGGGGCCTGATGGTCTCCATCCCAGGGTACTGAAGGAGTTGGCTCGAAAAATTGTGGATGCGTTGGTGATTATTTTCCAGAGTTCGATAGATTCGGGATCAGTTCCTGCAGATTCGAGGGTGGCTAATGTTGTACGACATTTTCAGAAAGGTGGGAGAGAGAAAACAGGAAATTTTAGACCAGTTAGTCTGACCTCATTAGTGGGAAAGATGCTGGAGTCTATTATAAAGGATGAAATATGACACATCTGGATAGTAATAGCAGGACAGGTCAGAGTCAGCATGGATTTATGAAGGGGAAATTATGCTTGACTAATCTTCTGGAATTTTTTGAGGATGTAACTCTGAAGATGGACAAGGGAGATCCAGTAGATGCAATGTATCTGGACTTTCAGAACGCCTTTGATATAAGTCCCACATCGGAGGTTAGTGAGCAAGATTAGGGCGCATGGTATTGGGGGGAAAGTACTAACTTGGATTGAAAGGTGTTGGGCTGATAAGAAACAAAGAGTAGTGATAAACGGCTCCATTTCAGAAGGCAGGCAGTGACCAGTGGGGTACCGCAGGGATCCGTGCTGGGACCGCAGCTTTTTACAATATATGTTAATGATAAAGAAGATGGTATTAGCAATAACAATAGCAAATTTGCTGATGATACTAAGCTGGGTGGCAGGGTGAAATGTGA
>NW_025213901.1:7540-13738 GCF_004010195.1 Chiloscyllium plagiosum | reverse complement strand
AAATGGCAGAAGAATTGAATTGGTACTTCAGATCTGTGTTCACTGGGGAAGACACAAGCAATCTCCCTGAGGTAACAGTGGCTGAAGGACGTGAACTTAAGGGAATTTATATTTGCCAGGAATTGGTGTTGGAGATACTGTTAGGTCTGTAGGTTGATAAGTCCCTAGGGCCTGATGGTCTCCATCCCAGGGTACTGAAGGAGTTAGCTCGAGAAATCGTGGATGCGTTGGTGATTATTTTCCAGAGTTCGATAGATTCGGGATCAGTTCCTGCAGATTCGAGGGTGGCTAATGTGGTACGACATTTTCAGAAAGGTGGGAGAGAGAAAACAGGAAATTTTAGACCAGTTAGTCTGACCTCATTAGTGGGAAAGATGCTGGAGTCTATTATAATTATGACACATCTGGATAGTAATAGCAGGACAGGTCAGAGTCAGCATGGATTTATGAAGGGTAAATTATGCTTGACTAATCTTCTGGAATTTTTTGAGGATGTAACTCTGAAGATGGACAAGGGAGATCCAGTGGATGCAGTGTACCTGGACTTTCAGAACGCCTTTGATATAAGTCCCACATCGGAGGTTAGTGAGCAAGATTAGGGCGCATGGTATTGGGGAGAAAGTACTAACTTGGATTGAAAGGTGGTGGGCTGATAAGAAACAAAGAGTTCTGAAACGGCTCCATTTCAGAAGGCAGGCAGTGACCAGTGGGGTACCGCAGGGATCCGTGCTGGGACCGCAGCTTTTTACAATATATGTTAATGATATAGAAGATGGTATCAGCAATAACAATAGCATATTTGCTGATGATACTAAGCTGGGTGGCATGGTAAACTGTGATGAGGATGTTAGGAGATTTCAGGGTGTCCTGGACAAGTTAGGTGAGTGGGCTGATGCATGGTCGATGCAGTTTAATGCGAATAAATGCATGGTTATCCACTTTGGTGGCAAGAACAGGAAGGCAGATTACTACCTCAATGGAATCAATTCAGGTAAAGGGGCAGTACAGAGAGATCTGGGTGTTCTTGTACACTAGTCAATGAAGGTACGCATGCAGGTACAGCAGGTAGTGAAGAAGGCTAATAGCATGCTGGCCTTCGTGATTGAGTATAGAAGCAAAGAGATTAATCTATGTAATCTAATCTATGTAAAGAAGCAAAGAGGTTCTTCTGCAGCTGTACAGTGCCCTTGTGAGACCACACCTGGAGTACTGCGTGCAGTTCTGATCTCCAAATTTGAGGAAAGACATTCTGGCTATTGAGGGAGTGCAGCGTCGGTTCACGAGGTCAATTCCTGAAATGGCGGGATTACCTTACACTGAAAGACTGGAGTGACTGGGTTTGTATACCCTTGAGTGTTTAGAAGACTGAGAGGGGATCTGATTGAGACATATAAGATTATTAAAGGATTGGACACTCTGGAGGCAGGAAACATGTTTCCGCTGATGGGTGAGTGCCGAAGCAGAGGACACAGCTTAAGAATACGGGGTAGACATTCAGGACAGAGATGAGGAGAAACTTCTTCACCCTGAGAGTGGAGGCTGTGTGGAATGCTCTGCCCCA
This sequence comes from Chiloscyllium plagiosum, assembly GCF_004010195.1. Classification (NCBI taxonomy): domain Eukaryota; kingdom Metazoa; phylum Chordata; class Chondrichthyes; order Orectolobiformes; family Hemiscylliidae; genus Chiloscyllium; species Chiloscyllium plagiosum. Next base: position 12,177 of record NW_025213901.1, on the reverse strand, counting down.
GAGGGCAATGGAGGCCCAGTCTCTGTATACATTTAAAAAAGTGTTGGAGAGAGCTCTCAAGGATAGTGGAAGCAAGGGTTATGGAGATAAGGCAGGAACAGGATACTGATTGAGGATGATCAGTCATGATCATATTGAATGGTGGTGCAGGCTCGAAGGGCAGAATGGCCTACTCCTGCACCTATTGTCTATTGTATATTGTCTATTGTCTACACCAGCATGATGATGAGTCTGTTCAGCCACACATGGCTCTTTCACAGCAATTGGAGCAGATCTCTTCAAAACGTGTGCCCATTAAACAGGAATTCAAAGAAAACATAAAGGTTTTCGAAAGGGAAGAACTTGTAATAATGGTATACATTACGCAGTAAAACGTAACAATAACCGATTGTAATTTAAGGCAAATGTTAGAGTCCATTGTTCGGGACATTTGCAAAGTTAAACCACAATCCGTCAGAGTCAACATAGTTTCAAATCGTGTTTGATTTGTTTGCTTGAGTTATTTAAAGATGTCACAAACAAGGTGATTTGTGGGAATCCTGGAGATGGAATACATCTGGTCTTCCAGAAGGGATTGGATATGTTGCTTCTCCAAAGAGTAAGGGTTAAGAACAGACAACATGTGTTTAAGAGTAATTTATTAGTTTGTTGGAGGATTGGTGAACCAACAAAATGCAGTCACATGGAATAAATGTGTCATTTTCTTCTGACAATTGTATCTTGTGGGGTGCCACAAATTTCAGTATTCATGCCTTAACTTTTTTTCATCAATATTATTCCTCGGTTGACAGGATAGAAGATACTATAAACAATTTTTCAGATGACACTAACATCGGTGGGAAATTACTTCGGAATGAAGATGTAAGAAGTTTGAAAGTTAATATGGATAGGTTGGGTGAATGGGCTAACACTTGGCAATGAAAATTAAAATGGATAACTATGAGATTATTAAATTTGGCCGGCGAAATAAAAAGGCAAATTATTATCTAAATGGAGAGAAACTTCAAAGTGCTCAGGTACAGAGGGATCTATTTATTTGAGTGCAATTCACAGAAAACCTGAATGCAGCTACAGCAAGTAATGGGAAAAGCAAGCGTAGGTTCAGTTTTTCTTTTTAAAAGGATAGAGTAGAAAGGTAGGGAGTGTTGCTGCAGCTATGCAAGACATTAGTAAGGCTGCAACTGGAGAACATATGAAAGCAACCACCCCAACACACACAAACAAAGTTGCATCAAGACGCTATTCCAAAGGGCCACAACACACTGCAGCATACCAGAACTGCAAAAAGAGGAAGAGTTCTGCAAGGTGTTCGCCACAAACGGATATCCTCGCAATTTCATCAACAGATGCCTAAGGGAAAGACAACGGAACGAGGACATGCCGCAACCCAAAGGACCAGCCACACTACCAAACATCAGGAACATTTCCGAACTGACAGCCAGACTACTGCGACCACGAGGAATCATAACAGCACACAAACAAACAGCCACTCTCAGACAACAACTCACCAGAACGAAGGACCCGATACCCAATATGAGCAAAACCACTGTAGTGTACAAAATCCCATGCAAGGACTGCACTAAACACGACATTGGACAAACAGGAAGACAGCTAACGATCCGTATCCATGAACACCAACTATCCACGAAACGACACGACCAGCTATCCTTCGGAGCCACACACGCAGATGACAAGCAACATGAATTCGACTGGGACAACACTACCATTATAGGGCAAGCCAAACAGAGAACAGCAAGGGAATTCCTAGAGGCATGGCACTCATCCACAGACTCTACCAACAAACACATCGACCTGGACCCAATATACCGGCCACTACAGCTGACGGCTGGAACTGACAAACGGAAGTGGCAGAGACAGGCCACTATAAATGCCGGAGGAAACATCACAGAAGCGCTTCACAGGAGGCTCCCAAGCACTGAGGATGTCACCTAGACAGGGGACGAAACGTTTGCAAGACAAATTCCAAGCTCGGCGAACAGAACCACAATAACGAGCACCCGAGCTACAAATCTTCTCCCAAGTGGGGGCATGGAATGCGCTGCCCATGGGAGTGGTAGAGTCGGAATCATTGGCGACCTTTAAGCGGCATTTGGATAGGTACATGGATGGGTACTTAATCTAGGTTAGAACTTCGGCACAACGTCGTGGGCCGAAGGGCCTGTTCTGTGCTGTATTGTTCTATGTTCTATGTTCTATGTTCTATGGAACTGAGAAATAAGAAAGGGATGATCACCTTACTGGGATTGTATTATAGAACCCCTAATTGTCAGTGGGAAATTGAGAAACAAATTTGTAAGAAGATTTCAGTCATTTATAAGAATAACAGGATGGTTTCTTTACTCAGAGAGTAGTAAGAGTATGGAATGCTTTGCCGGCAACGGTAGTAGTTTCTCCAAGTTTAAGTGCATTTAATTCATCCTTGGACAGGCATATGGACGTATATGGAATAGTGTAGGTGGGATGGGCTTCAGATTGGTATGACAGGGCGGCGCAACATCGAGGGCCGAAGGGCCTGTACTGCGCTGTAATATTCTATGTTCTATGTTCTAACATAGAGACTCATGGGTAACATTGTCAGAAGCAAGGAGGGAGATAGGAATTGAACTGGATTCAATATATCACCAGGAACACTATTGGTGGCAAGAAGTGTAGACTTTATGAAAGAACAGAAATGCAGTCATAACTAGTTTATAGAAAAAAAAATCTGGACAGTGAGACTTACCAGGGACACCAATAATAGACAGGAGAGAATAACAAATATATTGAATAATGCGAAGAGCATAATGGATCCGCCATGATAACGACAACCATTCGTAATATGTAGAAAAATACCAAACAGAATTGGATAAACACCTGTACATTGTTGGAACATTCCAGTCTGATGTTCTCAGATTCTGATCCATTGTTGGAACATTCCAGTCTAATGTTCTCAGATTCTGATCCAATGTTGGAACATTCCAGTCTCATATTCTCAGATTCTGATCCATTGCTGGAAACTTCCAGTCCAAAGTTCTCAGATCCTGATCTCTCTTGCCCCTCTCTCTGGAGCAACTGATCCGTGTTAGTGCTGTCGGTGATGCTCCCGTTAATATTGTGGAATAACAAATCGACGGAGCCCATTTATCAGTAAAAGATGAAAAGCCACAACTAGAATAATTACAATCCATGGAGACTGACATTAACCACAGTCATTGAACGAAAAGATTCAGTTAATCCCTTCCTTACCTCACATTTCATATCATAATAAAATGGAATATTTACACAGTCTGGATGGAATGGATGAGGGTTATTGCCGGACCGACTATAAATCTTTCAATCTTTCTTTTTACCATTTCCTTGTATCTGGGAGAATTTCCAGAGCTGTTCAAGGCTGTATATGCCCCACTCTGTTTATAAAAGAAGACAGAGATAAAATAACAGATCAGCTGCATACAATGTCTGCTGGGGAAATTTCTGGGTACACTATCTCAAGGGAGAAAGTGAGGATTGCAGATGCTGGAGGTCAGAGTCGAGAATATGGTCCTGGAAAAGCTCAGCCCTTCAGGCAGCATCCGAAGAGCAGAAGAATCTACATTTCACGTGTCAGCCCTTCATCATGAATGAGGCTTGTAGCCCAAAGTTGCTGAGAGATAAATGGGAAGGGGATAGGAATGGGGGAAGGTAGCTGAGAATGTGATAGGTAGATGAAGTTGGGGGTGGAGGTGATATGTCGGAGAGGATGGTGGAGCAGAAAGGCGGGAAGGAAGATGGGCAGGTAGGACAGGTCAAGGAGGCTATACTGAGTTGGAAGGTTAATGTGTGGGAAAGGACAATGAGGAAACTAGTGAAATCAACATCGATCCCGTGTGGTTGCAAGGTCCCAAGGTGTAAGATGAGGCTTGGGGGTGGTTAGGGGGTGGTGGTGGAGGAGGCCCAGGACCTTGACGGAGTGGGAGGGTGTGCTGAAATGTTTGGCCATGGGGCAGTGGGGTTAGTTGGTGTGGGTCCCCTGGAGCTGTTCTCTGAAGTGTGCCGCATGTTAGCGCCCTGTCTCCCCAATGGTGAGTAGACAACATCGGGAGCAAGGAATACAGTCGGTGGTGTGACTGGAAGCGCAATTAAAACTCTAATGGATATGTAAGGATCCTTTGGGGCCTTGGGCGGAGGTGAGGGAGTGAGGTGAGGTCGCAGGTTTTACAATTCCTGCAGTGGCAGGGGAAGGAGCTGCGAAGGGAGAGTGTTTTGGTGGGGGATGTTGACCTGATGAGGTAGTATTGGAGGGAACGGTCTTTATTGAACGCAGATAGGGGTGGGGAGGGAAATATATCTCTGGTGGTGGGGTCTGTTAGTAGGGAGCGCAAATGAGGGAGAAAAATATATTGTATCTGGAAGTTTGGTGGGGTGGAAGGTGAGGAACAGGGATGTTATTTTCCTGTTGCATTAGGAGGGGTGGGATTCGAAGGCAGAGGTATGGGAAGTGGATAAGATACGCTGCATGGCATCGTCAACAATGTGGGAGGGGTAATTGCGTTTTTTGAAGAAGAGGGCCATCTGGGATATACACTGGGATCACAGAGTGTGGTACTGTAAAAGCAGGCTAGATCAAACAGCATCCGAGGAGCAGGAAAATCAATGTT
>NW_025213901.1:0-4473 GCF_004010195.1 Chiloscyllium plagiosum | reverse complement strand
GTATCAAGACACTATTCAAAAGGGCCACAACACACTGCAGTACACCAGAACTGCAAAAAGAGGAAGAAGAACACCTATACAATGTACGTGCCAAAATCGGATACCCACGCAATTTCATCAACATATGCTTCAGGGAAATACAATGGAACGAGGACATGCTGCAACCGAAAGGACTAGCCACACTACCATACATCAACAACATTTCCGAACTGACAGCCAGACTACTGCGACCACTAGGACTCATAACAGCACACAAACCAACAGCCACTCTCAGACAACAACTCACCAGGACGAAGTACCCGATACCCAGTATGAGCAAAACCAATGTAGTGTACGAAATCCCATGCAAGGACTGCACTAAACACTACATAGGACAAACAGGAAGATAGCTAACGATCCGCACCCTTGAACACCAACTAGCCACGAAACGACATAACCAGCTATCCTTCGTAGCCACACACCCAGATGACAAGCAACATGAGTTCGACTGGGACAATACTACTATTATAGGACAAGCCAAACAGAGAGCAGCCAGGGAATTCCTAGAGGCATGGCACTCATCCACAGATTCAATCAATAAGCACATCGACCTGGACCCAATATACTGGCCACCTGCAGTGGACAGCTGGAACTGACAACCGGAAGCGGCAGATACAAATCACTATAAATGCCGGAGGAAACATCACAGAAGCGGTTCACAGTGGGCTCCAAAGCACTGAGGATGTCACCTCGTTAGGGGACGAAACATCTGCAACACAAATTCCCGTCTCGGTGAACAGAACTACAAATATATTTGAGGTGAGTACCTTTCATCTGTTAAACAATGTAATTCTTTTAACTGTGTAATTCAGTAAAAGTGAACCAAATTTTAATGAATCCAAAACGAGCTGAAAGCTGAAATTTAAAATGTGACCCAAAATCTGGGCATGGTTTAATTCTTGTGAAGTGGGTAACGCCCATGCCTCTGAGCCCGAGCTCTGGGTTAGATTGCAATACCTGAACTTGTATGGTTGTGCCTCTCACCCTGGACCAGAAGGTCTAGATTCAAGTTGTGGGCTGCACGGTGGCATAGTGGTTAGCACTGCTGTCTCACAGCGCCAGAGACCCGGGTTCAATTCCCGCCTCAGGTGACTGACTGTGGAGTTTGCACGTTCTCACCGTGTCTGTGTGGGTTCCCACTGCTCCGGTTTCCTCCCACAGTCGAAAGATGTGCAGGTCAGGTGAATTGGCCATGTTAAATTGCCCGTAGTGTTAGGCAAGGGGTGAATGTAGAGGTATGGGTGGTTTGCACTACGGCGGGACGGTGTGGACTTGTTGGGCCGAAGGGCCTGTTTCCACACTGTAAGTAATCTAATCTAATCTAAAAAAAAAAGTCTTGCCTGTCAAGGAGGTATGTCACAGTATTTCAAAACAGGCTGATGAACAAACACACAGGAAACTAATGTTGCAGCTTTAGGGATTATTGCCATACGGTTGTAGTGTCCCTACCTCTGAGCCCAAAAGTCTAGATTCAAATCCCACAGCAGTGTCAAAATGTGGCTGAGCAAGTTAATTAAAATGGTTTTAGAACTGTGATTTGATGCAGAAGAAAGAGGTGTCAGTACTGAATTTCAAAATTTAGGCCTGGGATGATTGAAAACACGGCCATTCGTGTTGATTGGAGTCACATTTGCACATTCTAGTGGTTAATAAAATTATGAAGAACATGGATCGCGTGAATAGTCAGGATCTTTATCACGGGGTAGCGAAGTCCACAATGAGAGGAAGTAGATTTAAGGTAAGATGGACAGAGGGTGGTGCATGTATGCAATGAGCTGCCAGAGAAACTGGTGGAAGCTGGTACAATTACAACATTTAAAAGGTATCTGGATAGGGAGATGAATTAGAAGGATTTAGAAGGATATGGAACGACTGCTGAAAAATGAAACAAAGTTAATTTACGACGTCTGGTTGGCACGAATGAGTTGGACCAAACGGTGTGCTGTAGAATTCTATGATTCATTGATGCAATTAATTATTATCTCTTTATAATCTTATGTGAGCTTCTTCACCTTCCACGATATAATTAATCTTGATGTCATCCATAAACGTGCTCACGATACCTTCTATTATTTACATCTAAATTATTGATATAAATGACAACCAAAAGTGGATCCAGCACCAATTCCTCTGGAGCGCCGCTGGTCACAAGCCTCCAGTCCAAAGGAAAACCCTCCTCCATTACCCTCTGTCTCCCGCCAATAAGTAGAAATACACACACACACATACAGACATACAGAGACACAGACAGAGTTCTGTCTTTAAGGCAGAGATAGATATGGTTTGATTGATAAGTGGATGAAGCATTACAGAGGGAAGGCGGGAGAATTTTGTTGCGAAACATGTCAGCCAAGATTGAACAGCTGATCAGACTCGATTAACCAAACACTCTAGTTATGCAACAATTTCATATGCTTTGTGGTTTAAGATAGCTAACGATCCGCACCCTTGAACACCAACTAGCCACGAAACGACATAACCAGCTATCCTTCGTAGCCACACACCCAGATGACAAGCAACATGAGTTCGACTGGGACAATACTACTATTATAGGACAAGCCAAACAGAGAGCAGCCAGGGAATTCCTAGAGGCATGGCACTCATCCACAGATTCAATCAATAAGCACATCGACCTGGACCCAATATACTGGCCACCTGCAGTGGACAGCTGGAACTGACAACCGGAAGCGGCAGATACAAATCACTATAAATGCCGGAGGAAACATCACAGAAGCGGTTCACAGTGGGCTCCAAAGCACTGAGGATGTCACCTCGTTAGGGGACGAAACATCTGCAACACAAATTCCCGTCTCGGTGAACAGAACTACAAATATATTTGAGGTGAGTACCTTTCATCTGTTAAACAATGTAATTCTTTTAACTGTGTAATTCAGTAAAAGTGAACCAAATTTTAATGAATCCAAAACGAGCTGAAAGCTGAAATTTAAAATGTGACCCAAAATCTGGGCATGGTTTAATTCTTGTGAAGTGGGTAACGCCCATGCCTCTGAGCCCGAGCTCTGGGTTAGATTGCAATACCTGAACTTGTATGGTTGTGCCTCTCACCCTGGACCAGAAGGTCTAGATTCAAGTTGTGGGCTGCACGGTGGCATAGTGGTTAGCACTGCTGTCTCACAGCGCCAGAGATCCGGGTTCAATTCCCGCCTCAGGTGACTGACTGTGTGGAGTTTGCACGTTCTCACCGTGTCTGTGTGGGTTCCCAGTGCTCCGGTTTACTCCCACAGTCCAAAGATGTGCAGGTCAGGTGAATTGGCCATGTTAAATTGCCCGTAGTGTTAGGTAAGGGGTGAATGTAGAGGTATGGGTGGTTTGCACTACGGCGGGACGGTGTGGACTTGTTGGGCCGAAGGGCCTGTTTCCACACTGTAAGTAATCTAATCTAATCTAAAAAAAAAGTCTTGCCTGTCAAGGAGGTATGTCACAGTATTTCAAAACAGGCTGATGAACAAACACACAGGAAACTAATGTTGCAGCTTTAGGGATTATTGCCATACGGTTGTAGTGTCCCTACCTCTGAGCCCAAAAGTCTAGATTCAAATCCCACAGAGGTGTGGCTGAGCAAGTTGATTAAAATGGTTTTAGAACTGTGATTTGATGCAGAAGAAAGAGGTGTCAGTACTGAATTTCAAAATTTAGGCCTGGGATGATTGAAAACACGGCCATTCGTGTTGATTGGAGTCACATTTGCACATTCTAGTGGTTTATAAAATTATGAAGAACATGGATCGCGTGAATAGTCAGGATCTTTATCACGGGGTAGCGAAGTCCACAATGAGAGGAAGTAGATTTAAGGTAAGATGGACAGAGGGTGGTGCATGTATGCAATGAGCTGCCAGAGAAACTGGTGGAAGCTGGTACAATTACAACATTTAAAAGGTATCTGGATAGGGAGATGAATTAGAAGGATTTAGAAGGATATGGAACGACTGCTGAAAAATGAAACAAAGTTAATTTACGACGTCTGGTTGGCACGAATGAGTTGGACCAAACGGTGTGCTGTAGAATTCTATGATTCATTGATGCAATTAATTATTATCTCTTTATAATCTTATGTGAGCTTCTTCACCTTCCACGATATAATTAATCTTGATGTCATCCATAAACGTGCTCACGATACCTTCTATTATTTACATCTAAATTATTGATATAAATGACAACCAAAAGTGGATCCAGCACCAATTCCTCTGGAGCGCCGCTGGTCACAAGCCTCCAGTCCAAAGGAAAACCCTCCTCCATTACCCTCTGTCTCCCGCCAATAAGCAGAAATACACACACACACATACAGACATACAGAGACACAGACACAGTTCTGTCTTTAAGGCAGAGATAGATATGGTTTGATTGATAAGCGGATGAAGCATTACAGAGGGAAGGCGGGAGAATTTTGTTGCGAAACATGTCAGCCAAGATCAA
>NW_025213900.1:10189-37125 GCF_004010195.1 Chiloscyllium plagiosum | reverse complement strand
CTGTCTCTCCCACAGTTACAGTGTCCCCACGCAAACAGACCCTTTGCTCTAACTCGTGCATGCCAACCTGATATCCTAACCTAATCTCGTCCCGTGTGCCAACACTTGGCCCATATCCCTGTAAACCCTTGCTATTCACATACCCATCCAGATGCCTTTTAAATGCTGTAAATTTACCAGCGTCCACTACATCCTCTGGCAGCTTGTTCCACACGCGTACAACCCTTTGCGTGAAAAAGCTGCCCTTAGGTCTCTTTTATATCTTTCCCCTCTCACCGTAGCCTATTCCCTCTAGTTCTAGACTTTCTCAATTTATCCTATCCATGCCCCCCCATGATTTTATCAACCTCTAAAAGGTCACTCCTCAGCCTCCGACACTCCAGGGAAAACAGCCCCAGCCTATTCAGCCTCTCCTTATAGCTCAATTCCTCCAACTCTGGCAAAATCCTTGTAAATCTCTTCTGAACCTTTTCAGGTTTCACAACATCCTTACAATATGAAGGTGAGCAGAATTGCTCGCAATATTGCAACGATCCTGTACAGCCACAACATGGCCTCCCAACTCCTGTACTCAACAGTCTGACCAATAAAGGAAAGTATACCAAAAACCCCCTTCACTGGGACTCTACTTTCAAGGGACTATGAATCTGCACCCCCCCCGCCCCACCCAGATCTCCCACATACCTGATGAAGGGCTTATGTCTGAGACATCGACTCTCCTCCTCAGATGCTGCCTGACTGGCTGTGCTTTTCTAGCATCACACTTTCTGACTCTGATCTCCAGCATCTGCAGCCCTCACTATGTGTCAATCCCTCGAACACAGTCCCTCCTACATGCAAAGTCATTCCTATAAAATGGAGTCCCAGCTAATACAGTTCCAGAGTCCCACGTACAGCCACTCTCCTACAGTCACAATCCTGATTCCCAATTCCCTTCCTGTCACATGCTTGGAATCCTTGCTGTGCCTTCACAGTCAGACTTCTGCCAAAGTCCGAGTCCCTCCCACACCAGGCTGAATGCCTGACACTGACTTCCCACCACAGTCAGACTGAGCTCCCAACACAGCCAAGCAAACAGTCTGAACCCCTCCTGCAGTGAGTCCCAGCCCTCTCACCATCAGACTGAGTTCCCCACCACTGTCAAACAGATAGTCTGAACCTCTAACAAAATGGTCAGATTGAGGAGCCCTACCACATTCAGACTAAAACCCTGGTCAGGCAGTCTTACAGCGATAAGGTGGGGACCAAGTTTGGGTGGGTTGCTCTTCGGAAATTTGGTGTGTGACTCGATGGGCCAAATGTCCCATTTCATACGGTAGAGATTCTATATACAAACTCTAGACCTTTACACCTCCCTCACAGAAAGTCAAAAACACAGAAAGAGTATCTCTTTTCAACAGACTTACAATGACCCACCCTCACAGAGACCACCCAACAGAATAGGCCCCCTCACACAGACTAGACCCTCCCACACAGACTGGACCCTCCCACACAGACTAGACCCTCCCACACAGACTAGGCTTTTCTACACAGACTAGTTCCCTTCCAAACTGACAGAGACCATCCCACACAGACTAGACCCTCTTACACAGACTAGACCCTCTTACACAGACTAGACCCTCCCACACAGACTAGACCCTCCCAAACAGACTAGACCCTCTCACACAGATTAGACCCTCCCACACAGACTAGACCCTCCCACACAGACTAGACCCTCCCAAACAGACTAGACCCTCCCACACAGACTAGGCTTTTCTACACAGACTAGTTCCCTTCCAAACTGACAGAGACCATCCCACACAGACAGTGCCCCCTACACAGACAGACAGACCTCCCACACAGTCCTGGGAAGTTATGAACAAAGAGCAGGAAGAGGCCATTTGGCCCCTCGAGCCCATTCTGCTATTCAGGGGGATCATGGCTGACCTGACGGTGACCTTACCTCCATCTCCATCTCTATTCCTGACAATATAAGGGGGTAAATCTAACCCAGCCTTAAAATGTACTCATTGACTAACCCTCATGTCATCTGGGAACTGAATTCCAAACCAAAACAATCCTCAGAGGGAAATGTTCTGAACATCATCATGAAAATGTTCTCCTATCTCATCCTGCTTTTGGACAACTCGGCTTTTGAATGTTGTGGGAAAATGAGGCCTATGATCACTGCTATTTCTGAACAAAAAACACCCTGTTGAGTTTAGGGTGAAAAATGCTTCTTTTTCTGATGGAACGGTTTAAAACTAATGGTATGCGTCCGAATCAGTACAGGGGCCATAATTGTCTAAAAAAAGGGTTAATGACTTGGATGAGGAAAGTGAATGTACTTTCTCCAATGTGGCAGTTGATCGAGATAGAGACAGGTTTAAGTGAATGGGACAAAACCCTGGCAGATGGAATTTATTGTGGGGAAATGGGAGGTTATGCATTTTGGCAGGAAAAAGGGAAGCTGAATATTATTTAAAGGAAGAAAAACTGCAAACAGCTTCAGAACCGAGAGATTTGAGAATCCTTGTTCATGAATCACAAAAAGCTAGCATCCAATTTCAGGCAGCCAGTGCTAGCCTTTAGTCCAAAGGAAAGGGTGTCTGAAGCCATGGAGGTTTTGTTAAACCAATACAAGGCACTAGACAGACCAGAGCTGTGAATAGATTTAATGCTCTTGTCTAAGGAAAGGTACACTGACATTGGCTACAGACCAGGGAAGGTTCACTGGACTGACTCTGGACATGGGAGAGCTGCCTTAAGAGACATTGAGTAGATTAGGCCTGCACTGGTTTGAATAGAGAATGATGAGAGATGACCTTATTGAAACCTATAAGATTCTCCAGAGATTAATGGGTTAGAAATGGAAAGGTTGTTTTGTGGTCTGGTATTTACACAGAGAATGCTGGTGAAACAGCAACTCTGAAAGAGCCTGGAAGCCAGACTGGAAATGTTAACTCTGAGTTTCTCCAGCATGTGTTAGTTTCAGATGCCCAGCCTCTGCAGTATTTTGCCTTATTCTGGTATTTCTATTTCTTACAATCCTCCACATGGAGACCCATCAATATATCTTTCTATTCTTTCCCTCTCACACATTCACCTAGTTTGCCCTTGAATGCACCAGTCTTACTCACTCTAACCAACCATTTTGACAGAGTTTCACATTCTAACCAGCCTCTGGATAAACAGTGCCTCTGAACACAAAGCTCACTAGCTCAGACTGAGAGGATATGGTAGTTTGGACAAATTCATTGAGGGTCAGTTTTATCCACGTGCAGTACCTGTGTAAAAACATTTTCCGTCAGGTCAAATAATCTGTGTCTGGTTCTTAACTTTTGGCTAAATAAGCCCCTGGAGACAAACAGGACAGAGAGGCTGAGTTTGGCCCCTCGATGCAGATTAAACATTGCAACAGTCCATGCCTCAGTCACTAATCAGGCTGAGGGGTCAGACCCTTAATTTAGGTGAAACAGGATGGAACTCATCACTGGCTTCTTCAACTAAACTGGCTCTTTCTTTTGATTTCTTCATTTGTGGGATGTGGGTGTCACTGGCTGGCCCAGCATTTATTGCCCATCCCTAATTGCCCAGAGGGCAGTTAAGAGTCAAGCACATTGCTGTGGGTCTGGAGTCACATGAAGGTCAGACCAGGTCAGGTTGGCAGATTACCCTCCTAAGGATATTAGTGAATGAGATGGGTTTTTCTGACAATTGACAATGGATTCATGGTCATCATTGGACCCTTAAATTTCTAGCATCTACCATGGTAAGATTTAAACCAGGGTCTCCAGGACATTACCTGGGCCTCTGGATTCATAGCCAAGTGATAATAATAGAAGTTACACTGAATCCCCAATCAGCTGCTTCCCACATTCCCAGGGAGTGTCCAGAGTGACTCTACAGCCATCGAGAGCAGGCAGACTGGCTAAATATACTCAGCCTACCCTCAGTACTTTGAGGCCAATGCAACATTATGATTATCCCCTCACTTTGTGAGTTCACCATTACCCAAGGGTGGAGCTGAGGATACACTTGATTCTTATAGTGCAGAACAGAGTAGTTGCACAGTTAGATTCAGACCCTGGAAGACTCTTAGCCTGAATCCTTACCCCAGCTCCATTATTCTGTTGATGTGGAAGCAAAATGTCAGACTGGATCTAGTTTAAATCGAGTTGCAATCCCCTAATTCCTTTCTGCACCCGCCCTGGGCCAGGTACGGCCTGTGGTGAGGTGCTGAAGCCTATCTTTTGCCATTGTGTTTGGCTGCAAGTGAGAGCAGGCCAGGAGATAATGACTGTGTTCCCTTCCCACAGTCCATGCTGATGCAGAGAATGGGAGGGGGACGGATGGAGCCAGCTGCCTGAGCTCTGTTACATTTTGTCACCTCCGGGCTGTCTGCATCTTGGATTGACAGCTGCTGTTTGCAAGTGCCCCTCCAAGTTACTCACTGTGTAGTTCCCTCTTTATCAGGCTGTGTTCAGCTTCAGCATATACACCGCCCAGCCTGGTGTCACACTGAGATACAGGAGCACTCCGCTGTTCCTCCATATTGTTGGAGGGTCACTCATGGAGTCATACAGCACAGAAACAAACCCTTCACTCCAACCAGTCTATGCTGAACATAATCCCAAAGTGAACCTGCCTGCTCCTGGCCCATATCTCCATCTCTCTCAGGCAGCACGCTCCACATTTCTACCACCCTTTGAGTGAAAGAAATTCCTCAGATCACACCCCCCCCCCCCCCCAAACTGATGTCCTCTGGTCTTAAAAATTCATGCCAGGGGAAAAGATTCTCACAATCTACTAATGTTGTATCCCTCAATTAGATCCCCTCTCAGTCTCCTCTACTCCAGGGAAAACAATCCCAGTCTATCCAATCCCTCCTCATAACTGAGACTTTCCATCCCATGCGACATCGTGGTGAATCTCCTCTGCACCCTCTCCGGTCCAATCACGTCTTTCTGATAGTGTGGCAACCAGAAGTGCACGCAGTACCCCCAACAGTGGCCTAACGAATGTTTTATAAAATTCGAACAAGACTTCCTTGTTCCCATATTCTACATGAAGGCAATCATCCCATATACCTTCTTCACTGCCCTGTCTACCTGTGCTGCCACTTTCAGGGATCGATGGACTTACACATCAAGGTCTCTTTGTTCCTCAGTACTCCCCAGGAACTTACCATTCGTTATGTATATCATTCCCTAATTAGACCTCTGTAAATGCAGCACCTCACACTATCAGGGATTAAATTCCATCTGTTCCTGGAACCATTTGAATTAGACATGACAGAAGAAATCGGAGCAGGAATAAGCTGTCTAACTCAGCCTTTGTTAGATTCAGTGATCCTGCCTCACTGTTCTCTGAGGAAGAGATTCGCACAGCCTTACACACCTCCAAAGTAATTCCTCATACCTCAGCCTGAGATGAATGATCCTTTTCTAAACTCTGACCCCCGAGTTTTTGACTCCACCACAAGGAGAACAAATTCTCTCAGTATCAACCCGCCACATCTCCTCAGCACCTTATATGTTTCAATAGATTATCTTCTAAACTCTATTGGGTCCCAGCCCAACCTGTTGATTGTTTCCATGTGACAAAGCTCCTTTATCCCAGGAACCAGACTCGTGAAGCTTCTCTGAAATGTTTCTCATGCGACTATATCACTAGGTAGGTAAAGTGACCAGCAAGAGCAATGCAATCATCAGTAGAAAAGATTCAACAAATCATACGCTGGAGGAAAGGTTATCTTTATGTCTGTGAAAACTTTCTGCAATATCTATGTAGACCAGTAACTTGGCTTCACTGATTTGCAGTCTAATAGAAGGATCACTTCAAAAATGACTAGGAGAATGTTATTGGAGCTTCTCAATGTGGCTTATTGAGGAGCTGGTCTTTCCACTCCTCTGGGCCACGCTGGGATTAATGCTCCACTCGAGCATTCTTCCTCCTCTGAATCTATCCTCCTTCTCCCTCACAAGCTTGCCCAGCTTCCCTGTAAATGCTGTACTATTCACTTTAACCACTCCCTGTAGTAGCGAGTTCCACATGAAATCAGAGTGGGCCACTTGGCCCTTTGTGGAAGACCATGCCTGCTTTGACTGGTGTCCTAGCCCCAATTTCCTGTCTGACCCCATGAGGCTTCACATTCCTGTCAATCAAGAGGCAACCTAACTCAGTCTACACTGCCTTCTGGGGAAGAGGGTTGCATACACTAACAACACTCAGTCAAAACTTCTTCTGGTTTATATCTTAAAAGGGAGATTATTTAATTATGTTCCAAGCTTTATTCTCCTCCAGATATCCACTCTGTCACGTCTGTTCACGATCTTAAATGTTCCAATGAGACCTCTCTTTCATCTAAACTCTAGTGGGTTTAAGCCAAACCTGTTCCATCCTCCACAACGCTGCTAAACCTGCTGGGGTTTTCCAGCAACTTCTGTTTGTGTTTCTGCTTTCCAGGGCCTGCAGTTCTTTGGGGTTTTTTGCCCAAACCTGTTCCATCTTTCTTCACAAGAAAAGCCCTTCATCCCAGGACTGGGTCAAATGAACTTTCTCAGAGCTGCTTCAAAAGCAATTATATTATGTTGAAAATGAGGAGATGAACCTGGACACAGTTGGTGGCCTCACCAACGCCCTGTACAGCTGCAGGAAAAGTACTCTTCTGTTATATTCTGTTCTACTTGCAACAAATGACAATATTCCATTTGTGCTCAGAATGGGGAGGTACTTGCGATAATGGTAATGTCAATGGACATATCCAGAGACGCAGGCTAATAGTCTCGGGCAGGGTTTGTATCCCACTATGCTGGGTGATACAATATGAATTCTATATATAATCAGGAATTAAAACAAAAACTCATCTAGTAGTGACCATGTAATCACCAGATTGCTATGTAAGATTAGCCCTGATAACATTATGGAATCCGTTGCCATGGATACAGGCTTGGAGAGGAGGCCTTGAGCCCATGAACATAAGGTACAGCAACTGAGGACTGCTTTATGGACAATTCTCAGTATCTGATGAACATTGCACATTAGTATGGTGAATGTGGATTTGCTGTAACTTTCCCAATGTTGAGTGATGTTGGGGCTTTATTAGGACATTTGTGACAGTGACCCATAGACACTGCTGTCCTCGAAGGTCTATGATCCTTTTCATGGTTGCAAAAGCATTTTTCAGACAGGTCTTCCCCCATTCACTCCTCAACTGGAATTGCTGCTGTACCTTTTCTCTAAGTCGCTCCCCTTCCTAATAGAGGCTGTTGGACAGTCAATCATTTGTCTTCATTCATTCACGAGGTGCACTTATTACCCGTCCCTATTTGCCCTTGAACTCAGTGGCTTGTTAGATCATTTCAGAGGGCAGTTTAGCATTAACGACATTGCTGTGGATCACGCAGGCCAGACGGGGTAATTACAGGACGTCGAAAAGCAGAATCAGATGGGGTTTTGTGACAATCGACAATGGCTTCATAGTCACCCATTCAGTGAGTTTTCAATTCCACATTTCAAATGTCACTACTCTGGTGGAATCTGAACCCATGTCCAGGCTTGAGCCTGGGTCTTTGAAACATTAGTCCAGTGATAATATCACTATGCCTCTACCTTCCCCAAACACTCAGTTCACCCTAATCACCTGCTGCTATGCCACATCATCACTGACTTGTACAACGTGGGAGGTCATGGCTACATACCAGTCACACACAGCCTTAACAGGAACACAATGTCTGGTGCAGGATTTCACAAGAAAGCTTGTTACAATGTTCACATTTTTTATTCAGTAAAATATAACCATGTTTATTGTAGGATATAAAAAGATATATAACATACAAAAGCAGGATATAAAAAATGTTCCCATTTTCTACCTACATTTAAAAACCAAAAGGATTACATTTGGATTGATATTTCATTTGTGGACCATGTTTGTTGGAGGGCCCTCCCCCAAGTCCCTCCTCCCTACCTTTTATCTTAGCCTCTTGGCACACCCTCCTCATTCCTGAAGAAGGGCTTATGCCCAAAACGTCGATTCTCCTGCTCCTTGGATGCTGCCTGACCTGCTGCGCTTTTCCAGCACCACATTTTCAGCTCTGATCTCCAGCATCTGCCGTCCTCACTTTCTCCAAATTCCAACATAGTCCACTTTGGTAAATCAATATAATAAGTCTTGAACAAAGGGGAAGTGAAGCAGGGGATCACTCACAGTACAATCACACACAACACAGAATGTTTCACAGTCTTACAATCGTGGCATTAAACCTCTTCAGCACAGCTGGGCAACTCACCCAGACCACACAGAGGAGGGAACCCATTGCTCTGTCTCACTGGAATGGGACACTAACTGACACTGGGAAAACCAACATGATGCAGGGAGCAGTATGGTGGGCCCATAGTAAGAGCTGACCTGGGCAGATGTAGAGAGAGGGAAAGTAGCAGACACACTCCCAGAAGCACAGATGGAACATTATCTGAAGGCGCTGCCTCCTAGTTGCTTGTCTGAGAGATGGAGTGGCTGCAGAAACGAGAGGGAGATGGTGACAGTAAAAAAGGATCTTCCTCAGTTTCACTCAAGCATGACTCCCAACACAGGGGCAACACGGTGGCTCAGTGGTTAGCGTTGTTGTCTCACAACCCCAGGGATCCAGGTTCAATTCCAGCCTCGGGCGACTGTCTGTGTGGAGTTTGCACATCCTCCCTGTGTCTGCGTAGGTTTCCTCCCTCAGTCCACAGATGTGCAGGTTAGGTGAATTGGCCATGCTGAATTGCCCACAGTGTTCAGGGATGTGTAGGTTAGGTGCATTAGTCAGGGGTAAATACGGGGTAGGGGAATGGGTCTGGATGGGTTACTCTTCAGAGGGTCGGTGTGGACCTTTTGGGCCGAAGGGCCTGTTTCCACTCTGTATGAATTCTATGATTCATTCTATAACACACAACATTACTATGATAGCAGTGACCAGGGGTCACAATTTCCAGAATGTCACATAGAAGTGAGATGAAAGGAAACTTCTTTACTCAGAATGGTTAGAATTTGGAATTAGCTGCCTGGGAGCGTGGTGCAGGTGGCTTCCATATGAGAGCTGGATATATATTTGAAAGTGATGAATGTAGAGGGCTATGGTGATTGGGCTGGAGAATGGCCCCGGCTGAATAGGCTTTCAGGAGCTGGTACAGACACAATGGGTCGAATTGCCTCCTTCTTTACTGTACAATTCTGACTCTAAACCAACTGCAGAAACAAGACCCAAGTTTTTAATGGAATTATGAGTTTGATTCATTATGGTAGGGGTTATAAAACATAAAAGTGAGGATAAAGCACTGAATCAGTACTGACCCTGAGTTAAAACCACAGTCAGAGTCCTGGGTGCAGTTTAAGGTCTCCACACTACAGGAGAGATGGTAAAGCAATGGGGAAGGTATAGCAGGGAGGAAACTGCTGACGGTAAGGAAATTAAAACATAGACTTAAAGACAAGCTGACTTCATTAAAGCAGAGGAATGGAACAATTGAACAAGAGGTATCTACAATTATCAAAGACTGGGACCGAGTAGATTTCAGTGATTGAGAATGAATTGTTGGAGCTTTGGGCTGACAAGGGTCTTAAAGGAAGTGGTTAGTGAGATCGTCGACACATTGGCTCTCATTTTCCAAAACTCTCTTAATTCAGGAAAGGTCCTTTACTTTAGAAGATAATGAATGTAACACCTTCTCAATCGTTCACCATTCAGAGGAATGACTTGGTGGGGAAGGGCTGGATGGTCTGGTTGCAATCAGAAAATGACACACTGATAGTTTGGGAAGTAAGTCACGAAGAGGACAAGAAGCTGCAAAAAGATACTGATCAGTAAAGTGAAGGGGCAAAGGAGACTGGCAAATGGTGTATCATGTGGGAAGATGTGAAATTCTCCACTTTGGCAGGAACGTAAAAAGAAGCATATTATCTGAAAGGTTCGAGATTACAGAGCTCTGAGTTGCAGAGGTATCTGGTTGTTTTGCTGAAAAGAGGTTAGTGTGCAGGAACAGCAAGTAAGTAGGAAAACTAATAGAATGCTCTCATTTATCATGAAGGGAAATGGAATACAGAGGCTGGGAGGTTATGCTTCAGTTATACAGAGATTTAGTGAGAGCATGTATAGAATACAGCGCACAGTGTTAGTTATCTTATTTACAAAAAGTGGGAATGGTTTCAGAAGGTCAGAGAAGACTGGAATGGGCAGGTATCTTGTGGGGAGAAGTCATTCAGGCAAAGCTTGTATCTGCTGGAGGTTAGAACATATAAGATCCTGGGGCGGGCGGGGGAGGTGTCTCGACAGGGTGGGTGTGGAAAGGATTCTTCCTCTTGTTGGAGAATCTCAAACTGCAGATCATCGTTGAAAAACCAGTGGCCATCTATTCAAAACAGAGATGAGGTGAAATGGTTTTTCTCTCAGACGATCACGAGTCTTAGGAATGATCCTCCTGAAAAGATGGTGGAAGAAAAGGCCTTGAATACTTTTATGCCTTTGCTGGACAGATTCATGTTAAGTAAGGGGTGAAAGGTTATGGATGTAGAAGATGGGGACGTGGATCTGAGGTTCCAGTCAGATCAGCTCTGGTTCAATGGAATGGCGAAGAGTCCCTGGGGATCTGAGCGTTTGTTTGCAACTTACTAAAACCAGAGCCAGGAAATACAAGATTTCAGCCCCAGGATAGAAGAGATTCTTATTGTATTTTATACACAGAAGGTTCCAGACTGTGGGAATGCTGTCCTAGAGTCAGTGTTGAAAGGAGGATGGTGTCAGTAGTTAAGAATCAGTTATGTGTGTGACCAAAGGAATGGTGAATATGAGATTTGGGAACAGGCACATAGGATTAGTCATTACTGCTCATGGAGCAGATCACCCCCCATGTGGATGGGTTGGGCAAAATGGATTGTTCCATTTGGTGATATCTGTGCTTTTTTAGGTAATAAATTCTCCACATGCTCTCAACATCTCCACTGATCAATTGAAATGATAAAATGGACCCTGGCTCCTATGGAGTGTCTGGGCATCTTCCGTTTTCTGCCTAAAACACAGTGCAACCGACAGCATAGGAACCAAGGAGGGCCGGGAGAACTAGTGTTGAAGCCATCCCTGAGCCAGATCAAACCCCAGGCTGATGGTCATGGTCTGATCTGCTCTGGCTAGCAAGCCAACCAACCCCTCCCCAAACAATCTGAGTTGTAATGGCATCTTCCTTAACCGCCCAAACCTGGAGGTGGACTAGAACCCACAGCTATTGGCTCAGAGGCTACCCAATAGATCACAAGATCACCTTACCACACGCTATGTGTTTGTCCACTGCTACAGGCCAGCTGTTCTTCCACCTCACTGGCAGTGACTCTGGCAGTGCCCCTGGCAGTGTTCCTGACAGTGTCTCTGACTTGTAACGGCATCTTCCTTAACCTGGAGGTGGACTAGAACCCACAGCTATTGGCTCAGAGGCTACCCAATAGATCACAAGATCACCTTCCCACACGCTATGTGTTTGTCTACTGCTACAGGCCAGCTGTTCTTCCACCTCACTGGCAGTGACTCCGGCAGTGCCCCTGGCAGTGTTCCTGACAGTGTCTCTGGCAGTGCCCCTGGCAGTGTTCCTGACAGTGCCCCTGACAGTGTTCCTGACGGTGTCTCTGGCAGTGACCCTGGCAGTGCCGCTGGCAGTGTTTCTGACAGTGTCTCTGGCAGTGCCCCTGGCAGTGTTTCTGACATTTTCTCTGACAGTGCCCCTGGCAGTGTTCCTGACAGTGTCTCTGACAGTGCCCCTGGCAGTGTTCCTGACAGTGACTCTGGCAGTGCCCCTGGCAGTGTTCCTGACAGTGTCTCTGACAGTGCCCCTGGCAGTGTTCCTGACTGTGTCTCTGGCAGTGCCCCTGGCAGTGTTCCTGACAGTCCCCCTGACAGTGTTCCTGACAGTGTCTCTGGCAGTGCCCCTGGCAGTGCCGCTGGCAGTGTTCCTGACAGTGTCTCTGGCAGTGCCCCTGGCAGTGTTCCTGACAGTGCCCCTGGCAGTGTTCCTGACAGTGTCTCTGACAGTGCCCCTGGCAGTGTTCCTGGCAGTGCCTCTGACAGTGCCACTGGCAGTGCCCCTGACAGTGTCTCTGGCAGTGCCCCGGCAGTGTTCCTGACAGTGTCTCTGGCAGTGCCCATAGCAGTGCCCCTGACAGTGTCTCTGCCCCTGGCAGTGTCCCTGACAGTGCCTGTGGCAGTGCCCTTGGCAGTGTTCCTTACAGTGCCTGTGGCAGTGCCTCTGACAGTGCCCCTAGCAGTGCCCCTGACAGTGCCCCTGGCTTTTTTCCTGACAGTGCCTGTGGCAGTACCCCTGACAGTGCCCCTGGCAGTTCCCCTGACAGTGCCTGTGGCAGTTCCCCTGACAGTGCCTGTGGCAGTGCCCCTGACAGTGCCCCTGACAGTGCCTGTGACAGTGCCCCTGGCAGTGCCCCTAGCATTGCCCCTGACAGTGCCCCTCGCAGTGCCCCTGACAGTGCCTGTGACAGTGCCCCTAGCAGTGCCCCTAGCAATGCCCCTGACAGTGCCCCGAGCAGTGCCCCTGACAGTGCCCCAGCAGTGCCCCTGACAGTGCCCCTTGCAGTGCCCCGACAGTGCCCCTGACAGTGCCCCTGACAGTGCCCCTGACAGTGCCCCTGGCTTTTTTCCTGACAGTGCCTGTGGCAGTACCCCTGACAGTGCCCCTGGCAGTTCCCCTGACAGTGCCTGTGGCAGTGCCCCTGACAGTTCCCCTGACAGTGCCTGTGGCAGTGCCCCTGACAGTGCCTGTGGCTGTGCCCCTGACAGTGCCCCTGGCAGTGTTCCTGACAGTGCCCCGACAGTGCCCCTGACAGTGCCTGTGGCAGTGCCCGTGGCAGTGTTCCTGACATTGCCCCTGACAGTGCCCCTGACAGTGCCGCTAGCAGTGCCCCTGACAGTGCCTGTGGCAGTGCCCCGGCAGTGTTCCTGACAGTGCCCCTGACAGTGCCTGTGGCAGTGCCCCTCGCAGTGCCCCTGACAGTGCCTGTGGCAGTGCCCCTGACAGTGCCTGCGGCAGTGCCCCTGACAGTGCCCCGGGCAGTGCCTCTGACAGTGCCCCTGGCAGTGCCTGTGGCCATGCTTCTGGCAGTGTCCCTGACAGTGCCTGTGGCAGTGTCCCTGACAGTGCCCCTGGCAGTGCCCCTGACAGTGCCCCTAGCAGTGCCTGTGGCAGTGCTCCTGACAGTGTCCCTGACAGTGCCCCTGACAGTGTCCGTGACAGTGCCCCTGACAGTGCCTATGGAAGTGCCCCTGGCATTGCCTGTGGCAGTGCCCCTGACTGTACCTGTGACAGTGCCCCTGGCAGTGCCCCTGACTGTACCTGTGACAGTGCCCCGGCAGTGCCCCTAGCATTGCCCCTGACAGTGCCACTCGCATTAGCCCTGGCAGTGCCCCTGACAGTGCCTGTGACAGTGCCCCTAGCAGTGCCCCCAGCAGTGCCTGTGACAGTGCCCCTAGCAGTGCCCCTAGCAATGCCCCTGACAGTGCCCCTGGCAGTGCCCCTGACAGTGCCCCAGCAGTGCCCCTGACAGTGCCCCAGCAGTGCCCCTGACAGTGCCTGTGGCAGTGCCCCTAGCAGTGCCCCTAGCAATGCCCCTGACAGTGCCCCTAGCAGTGCCCCTGGCATTGCCCCTAGCAGTGCCCCTAGCAGTGCCCGTGGCAGTGCCCCTGGCAGTGCCCCTGACAGTGTCCCTGGCAGTGCCTGTGGCAGTGCCCCTGGAAGTGCCCCTGACAGTGCCCCTAGCAGTGCCCCTAGCAGTGCCCCTGGCAGTGCCCGTGGCAGTGCACCTGACAGTGTCCCTGACAGTGCCCGTGGCAGTGCCCCTGACAGTGTCCCTCACAGTGCCCGTGGCAGTGCCCCTGACAGTGTCCCTGACAGTGCCCCTGGCAGTGTTCCTGACAGTGCCTGTGGCAGTGTCCCTGACAGTGCCCCTGGCAGTGCCCCTGACAGTACCCCTGGCAGTGCCCCTGGCAGTGCCCCTGACAGTACAGACTGTCTGAATGGCAGTGCCCTGGAAGTGCACCTAGCAGTGCCCGTAGCAGTGCCCTGACAGTACAGACTGTCTGAATGGCAGTGCCCCTGACAGTACAGACTGTCTGAATGGCAGTGCCCTGGAAGTGCACCTGGCAGTGCCCGTAGCAGTGCCCTGACAGTACAGACTGTCTGAATGGCAGTGCCCCTGACAGTGCCCCTGACAGTACAGACTGTCTGAATGGCAGTGCCCCTGACAGTGCCCCTGACAGTGCCCTGACAGTACAGACTGACTGAATGGCAGTGCCCCTGACAGTGCCCCTGGCAGTGCCCTTACAGTACAGACTGTCTGAATGGCAGTGCCCCTGACAGTGCCCCTGACAGTGCCCTGACAGTACAGGGCAGTGCCCCTGACAGTACAGACTGTCTGAATGGCAGTGCCCCTGACAGTACAGACTGTCTGAATGGCAGTGCCCCTGACAGTACAGACTGTCTGACTGGTAGTGCCCCAGACAGTGTTCCTGACAGTGCCCCTGGCAGTGTTCCTGACAGTGTCTCTGACGGTGTCTCTGGCAGTGCCCCTGGCAGTGTTCCTGACAGTGTCTCTGGCAGTGCCGCTGGCAGTGTTCCTGACTGTGTCTCTGGCAGTGCCCCTGGCAGTGTTCCTGACAGTGTCTCTGGCAGTGCCGCTGGTAGTGCCCCAGACAGTGTTCCTGACAGTGTCTCTGGCAGTGTTCCTGACAGTGTCTCTGGCAGTGCCCCTGACAGTTTTCCTGACAGTGTTCCTGACTGTGTCTCTGGCAGTGCCCCTGGCAGTGTTCCTGACAGTGTCTCTGGCAGTGCCGCTGGTAGTGCCCCAGACAGTGTTCCTGACAGTGCCTCTGACAGTGCCCGTGGCAGTGTTCCTGACAGTGTCTCTGGCGGTGCCACTGGCAGTGCCTCTGACAGTGCCCGTGGCAGTGTTCCTGACAGTGTCTCTGGCGGTGCCACTGGCAGTGCCCCTGACAGTTTTCCTGACAGTGTTCCTGACAGTGTCTTTGGCAGTGCCCCTGGTAGTGCCCCTGACAGTGTTCCTGACAGTGTCTCTGGCAGTGCCCCTAGCAGTGCCTCTGGCAGTGTCCCTGACAGTACCCCTGGCAGTGCCCTGACAGTACAGACTGTCTGAATGGCAGTGCCCTTGACAGTGCCCCTGGCAGTGCCCTGACAGTACAGACTGTCTGAATGGCTAATTTGGAATAGCACACAACTTACTGCAGAAACTCAGCATCTGTGGGAAGGAAGCAGTGACTCGTTCTCAGAATTGGACCTGAAATGTTCAAACTGTACTTCCTTCCCACAGATGCTGCCAGAGCTGGTGAATTTCTCCAGTAATTTCTGCCTTTGTTTCAGGTCTCCAGCCTCCCACAGTTCCTTGTTTTATTTAAGTTGGAGTACCTGTCTGATGGAATTGGGGCTGAAGGCTGAGACAGTTTAACAAGAAGGATATGAAATGAGTTGGGCGTCTGTTCTTCTCCTGGTCTCTGTCGAGGTGGGGAGCTGGGTGGGGCTGTAACTCAGAGGGTACTGGGAGGTTGAGAGCAGGCTGCCTGACCTGGATCTTACTGAAGCACATTTGTTGAGGTAGTCGTTATGTTACAGCAGACACGTGTTGAAGCCGCGGTCACCTATTGATGGTGCACTTTACTGTCCAGAGGATGGAAGAGCCATTGTAAAGGAGATGGAGTTTAATCTCGCAGTTGGCATGCAGCCACTATCTCCTGCAGACAATGAACAGGATTGCTTATCTTGCCACTGTCGCAATCTGTTGCAACCCGATGTTGTCATTTGCCTTATTCCTTCTGAAGAAATTCAGGCGGCTGAAAGGTTTCTCTGTTTTCCTTCTGGCCTCTTGTGAAATTTGATCGGTCAGTCTGTCTAAGATCCACTCGTGGTCCTGTGGGTCTTCTGGCCAGCGCATGTACTGCCTGTTCTGGATGTACGCCCTGATGGGCTGGTACTTCATCAGCTGGTAATCAGGGAGCCTACCAACAACCAACACAACCATCACTTCCCTCAGTTCATGGAAAAGGCGACTCTGTGCGATATTGAAGGCTTCCACACACCAGCCGTCCTTCAGGAACTGCCTGGTCACAATGCAGACTGTTTTCTTACTGCTCCAGATGGCGTCACGTATGTTTGTAATATGATCCTCCCCAGGAATGAAGTCACGGTCTTCAAAGCACATTTGAAGCCTGCTCTTCTCATTGAACTGAGAGTCCAAGAACTGCAGGAGGGAATTCTTCACCCACTCAATGTCATTCCTGCTGAAACAGAGGTATGCATCAAACCTGTAGTCCTTCTCTTCCCCATCTGCCCTCTGACCATTAATGATCTTGTTTGTTGTTCTCTTGTACCAGATGAAGAACAAACCTCTGCCGTGATTGTAGAGAAGAACACAAGAGATGATAATCAGTAACATGGTCGTGAAGACGACAAAGAGAGCAAATTGTATTGCCTCTACCTTAGCATCTTCGTCACACTCATCAGTGTTTAGAAAAATAAGAGGTACCCCTTGTAAATTTTCTGGAGACACACAGTACATATCTGTTAATGGTTTTGCCAAGTCCACCTCAGTGCTATTTAGCCATTCGATAAAGACCCTGAGACTACACTCGCAGATGAATTGGTTATCCCTCAAGTCCAAGTGACTCACAAAACTGAACACATCTGGACTGGGTGAGACAAGGCGGTTTTTAGATAGGTCGAGAATTTCAAGAGAGCCGGGAAACAGGTCCTGACTGAGCTGGGACAGAGAGTTCGATGATAAGTTGAGTCTCTTCAGAGAATCCAAACCTTTAAAAATATCTTGGGGCAGCTGGGTGAGATAGTTTTGGTTGAGAAGAAGAACAGTTAGGTTAGCCAGGTTATGGAACACTTCCCAGCACTGCTTCGATATCCAGACCAACTCGAGGAAGTTACTTGACAGGTCCAGGTGGATTAACTGGTTGTTTTTTGGAATGATATCAGTCCGGCCAGGCGTGCACATCGAGATACGGTTTTCCCTCAACAAAAGATGCTTCACAAAAGGAAGGGTCATGATCGTATAGAAAACATTGAGGTTGGTAAAAGCATTGTTCGAGAAATCAAGAAAGGTGCTCATGGAAACTGCCTCCAGGCCATAAACTGTTGTGAGTCGGTTCAGACCCACTAAGAAATAAGTCATTTTTGGGAGATAGTGAAAGCCAGAAATAACCGAGAGTGCATTGTCCCGAAGATTCAATGTGGTCAGCTGATCCAGTCCATGGAACGAATCGTGCTGAATGATTCCAATGTGGTTGTGTTGCAAATCAATTAAGGTGACATTCCTCAGACCTTCGAAGGTCGATGAGTAGATCTCCCCCAGTAGATTGAAGGAAAGGTTTAACTGGAGAAGGGAGTCAAGGCCAAAGAATGCGTTCTTTTCAATCTGATTGATCTTGTTGAAAGATAATGTAAGCACCTGCAAGGAAGGTAAGTGTGAAAATACTTGGGTTGCAAGTGTAAAGATGGACCCGTGGGACATATCCAGATTCAGGAGCGAACTGTCACTGAGACCAACCAGTGTCTGCTTGTTTGGGTCTTCTATGTTATGAAAACCAAATGAACTACCAACGGTGGACAGGTATTGCATCTTCAGGTGGATAATAAGTGTTCCTTTCATAGCTATAAACATCTTCTCTAGCTGCTGGACATTAAGGGCAATTCCTGAAATGTCCAACGTGTACAGCAATATGTCCTTGAAAGGATTGCCGCACTGATTCCAATCAAAGCTTTCACTTTTGTACAAGAGCCTGTTTGAGGAGATGCTGAATGTTTTAAAATACCTCGGTCGGACATTGTCCAGATCACCCTGACAAATCTGATGAATGTCATTTGCCTTAAAATGAACATTGCTCAAAGCGTTCAGGTTAGAAAATGTTGAATCTGGTATGATTTGTTTTATATTGTTTCCATCAAGAATGAGGGTGTGCAGTGAGGTTAAATATTTAAAATATCCGCGTTGCAGGATTGAGTCAGTCAGACCGTTGTAGTCAAGATAAAGGATTTCCAGTTTGTGTAGCCCAGCAAATGCCTCCATGTCCAGGTCTAATTCTTTATTTCCTCCCAGATCGAGGTAAATCAGATTGGGAAGATTGGTAAACGCTCTTGCTCCAACACGCATTGGCGGCTCTGTCTGTAATCCAATTAAGAGAATCTGTAGCTGAGCTAGTGACTGAGAAAATGATGTCTCTTCAATAAGCCTGATTCTGTTGTGGATTAAGTTGAGCTTGATGACGTCTGTTGGCACTTGGGGGATCTCGGTAAAATTGCGATTCACACAGTTCAGGTTATTCTGGTCCCTGGAACAAGACTTGATGGAAGGTTTCAGAGCTGCAGTGAAAGCTGCAAGGAGGCACAGAAACGAGAACAGCATGATGGTGTCCTATTAAAGAGAAAAGACAGATTATTCGTTAACAATTGCTCAAGAAATCATCAACCATTCATAATAGGTGGGATTACACATTACCACCTCTCAATAACCTTGGCCTTGGCTGTTCTGATCACAGAAACTAGATTAGATTACTTACAGTGTGGAAACAGGCCCTTCGGCCTAACAAGTCCACACTGACCCTCCAAAGAGCAACCCACCCAGACCCATTCCCTCTACATTTACCCCTTCACCTAACACTACGGGCAATTTAGCATGGCCAATCCACCTGACCTGCACATTTTTGGACTGTGGGAGGAAACCAGAGAACCCGGAGGAAACCCACGCAGACACGGGGAGAATGTGCAAACTCCACACAGTCAGTTGCCCAAGACAGGAATTGAACCTGGGGTCTCTAGCGCTGTGAGGCAGCAGTGCTAGCCACTTTGTCACTGTGCCACCCTTTATGACACCATTGGGATTGGCCATTTGGCTCTGTGAGCTCGCCCCCTGTTAGTCACCATTCCCTTGCTCCTTGGTCACCTTGTAAAGTTTCCTTCCCAAGTCCAATCTCCCTTCTGGAGGTTATTATTGAATCTGTTTCAGCCAACCTTTGTGGCAGTGCATCCCAGATCACAACTCACTGAGGAAGAAACCATTTCTCCAGAGTTTCCGAAGAATGAGCGATGATCTGATTCAAGCCTCAGGTTCTGTAGTGGGGGTTAACAGGGTAGTTGTGGAGAGATTGGTGCTGCTGCTCAGGGAATATTGAACGCCAGACCAAGAGAAGGAACCAACCAATTCAGACTGGCTGAGGAAAAATTACTTGGAATTCTCTACCCCAGCTGTTTATGGGTTACTCCAGCAGTGAAAACATTTAAGACTGAGAGAGGTAGATTTTTGTTCTGTGGTGGGATATGGGGACTGGGCCGTAAGGTGGTGTTAACGTACACCAATGCTTCTGTTTTAAATGGGGAAGTGGACTTGGGAAGTGGATTTGGCCAATTGCTCCTATTTCTTGTGTTCCTATATTCCCTCATTGACCTCACATTCTTTTGCCAATCTATGTCTTCTGGTTAGTTCTGCACTCGCTCTCTAATGCCTGGATATCCTTTATAAAGTGTGGATCACAGAATTCTACACAATACTACAGCAGAGGCCTGTTTGACAAAGATTGAAAACATAAATGAAAAGTAGGACCCTTAGCCCTCCACGCCTGCTCTGCATTGTCTCACATCCTCTAATAAATTAGGCTAACAACAATGCTATCCATGTCAGTTTTAAAATGTATAATTGGTTAAGCATTGGTTACCATTTCCACAAGACAGGTTCAACCTTCTATCAGCTGTTGTGTGTACAATTGTTTCCACACTGTAGGGAATCTAATCTAAACAGGGAAAGGCTTCAGAAATCTCAAACGCAAAGGGATTGAGGATTAAATGGCAGAGCAAACTCAATGGGCTGAATGGCCTAATTCTGTTCCTACATCACAGAACATACAACGTGACAGCACAGGATAGGCCCTTCTGGCCTTGATGTTGTGCCGACCTGTGGAACTAATCTGAAGCCCATCAAACCCACACTATTCCATTTACATCCATATGCCTGGCCAATGACCATTTGAGTGCCCTCAAAGTTTGCGAGTCTACTACTGTTCCAGGCAGTGCGTGCCACACCCCTACTACTCTCTGAGTAAAGAAACTACTTCTGACATCTGTCCTATATCTATCACCCCTCAATTTAAAGCTATGTCCCTTCTTGCTCACCGTTACCATAATTGGAAAAAGGCTCTCCCTGTCCACCCTATCTAACCCTCTGATTATCTTATATGTCTCTATTAAGTCACCTCTCAATCTTCTTCTCTCCAACGAAAATAGCCTCAAGGACCGCAGCCTTTCCTCATAAGACCTTCCTTCCATACCAGTCAACATTCCAATAAATCACCTCTGGACCCTTTCCAAAGTTTCCACATCCCTACTATAATGCGGTGACCAGAACTGTACACAATACTCCAAGTTCGGCCGCACCAGAGTTTTGTACAGCTGCAACATGACCTCTTGACACCAAAATTCAATCCCTGTACTAATAAAAGCTAATACACTGTATGCCTTCTTGACAACCCTATTAACCTGCATGGCAACTTTCAGGGATCTATGAACATGGACACTCAGATCTCTCTGCTCATCTACACTGCCAAAAAACTTGCCATTAGCCCAGTATTCTGCATTCCTGTTACTCCTTCCAAAGTGAATCACCTCACACTTTTCCGCATTAAACTCCATTTTCCACCTCTCAGCCCAGCTCTGCAGCTTATCTATGTCCCTCTGTAACCTGCAACATCCTTCAGCATTATCCACAACTCCACCGACCTTAGTGTCATCCACAAGTGTATTAATCCATCCTTCTATGCCCTCATCTAGGTCATTTATAAAAATGACAAACTGCAGTGGCCCCAAAATAGATCCTTGTGGTACACCACCAGTAACTGAACCCCAGGATGAACATTTCCCATAAACCACCACCCTATGTCTTCTTTTAGCTAACCAATTTCTGATCCAATCTGCCACATCACCCTCAATCCCATTCCTCTGTATTTTGTACAATAGCCTACGGTGGGGAACCTTATCAAACACCTTGCTGAAGTCCATATACACCACATCAACCACTTTACCCTCATCCACCTATTTGTTCACCTTCTCAAAGAACTCAATAAGGTTTATGAGGCAAGACCTACCCTTCACAAAACCATGTTGACTATCCCTAATCAACTTATTACTTTCTAGATGATTATAAATTGTATCTCTTATAACCTTTTCCAACACTTTACCCACAACAGAAGTAAGGCTCACTGGTCTATAATTACCAGGGTATTCTCTACTCCCTTCCCTGAACCTTTGCTATCCTCCAGTCTTCAGGCACTATTCCTGTAGACAATAACGACACAACGATCAAAGCCAATTCCACACACAACTTCCCACTACTGTCCTTGATTGGCCCTAATCTTACTCTAGATGTTCTTTTATTCCTGATATACGTTTGGAAAGCTTTAGGGTTTTCCTTAATCCTACCTGCCAATGACTTCTCATGTCCCCTCCTGGCTCTTCTTAGCTCTCTCTTTAGGTCTTTCCTGGCTACCTTGTAACCCTCAAGCACCCTAACTGAGCCTTCACATCTCATCTTAACATAAGCCATCTTCTTCCTCTTGACAGGTGATTCAACTTCTTTACTAAACCACGGCTCCCTCACTGGACCTATTCCTCCCTGCCTGACAGGTACATACTTATCAAGGACACGCAGTAGCTGTTCCTTGAATAAGCTCCACATTTCATTTGTGCCCAACCCCTGCAGTTTCCTTCCCCATCCTATGCATCCTAAATCTTCCCTAATTACATCATAAATGCCTTTCCCCCAGGAATAATTCTTGCCCTACCAATTCCTTTCCATCTCTAAAGTAAACATAACCAAATTGTGGTCACTACCACCAAAGCGCTCAACTATCTCCAAATCTAACACCTTGTCAAGTCCATTACCCAGTACCAAATCCAATGTGACCTCGCCCCTTGTTGGCCTGTCTACATACTGTGTCAGGAAACCCTCCTGCACACATTGGTCAAAAACTGACCCTCTTAAAGTACTCAAACTATAGTATTCCCAGTCAATATTTGGAAAGTTAAAGACCCCCATAACAACTACCCTGTTACTCTCGCTCCTATCCAGAATTATCTTTGCTATCCTTTCCTCTACATCTCTGGAATTACACAGCATAGTATCATAGAATCCCTACAGTATGGAAATAGGCCATTTGGCCCAAGTCCACACCCACCCTCTGAAGAGTAACCCACCCAGAACCATTCCCTTACCATATTACTCCACATTTACCCCTGACTAATACACTTTACCTGCACATAGCTTAACACTATAGGTAATTTAGCATAGCCAATTCACCTAACCTGCATATCTTTGGATATCTTGTGGTCTTATTTGCAATAGCTCCTCTTCCATCCTTCCATGGTGGGATTTGAACCCATGTCCCCATTACTCTCTGGGGCTCTAACCCAGTTACATTACCACTATGTTACCCTCAATGGCTACTTCCTTGCTTACATTATTTAAGGACAGTAGGGTAAAATCACCACAGTCTTCTCAGACCATAGGGCTGCTTTCCCATTACAGGGAGATGGTTGTTGGTGGGGGTTTAACCTGAGGGTCACCAAACCCTTAGGCAAGGGAAGGATTGAGAAGGAGAGTCCTTTCCCGTGATGTAAGCCAGTGCAGAATTTGAACTCTACACATTTTAGCAGCTGTTCAGCTAACGGAGCTGGGACTGAGGCCTAACCAGACATCTCCTCACTGGAAATAGAGGTGAAATGAATTATGAACCATGTAGGACATTGTGTGGTGGTTTACCTTGTCCAGAGCCTGCAGAAACCAAAGGACACAGTCTTCACTTCATGTGAGGGAGTCTCAAAACTGATCTGCAGAAACAATCATTATTAATGATTAATCACTGGGATAAACTCACTCAGGCACAGATCCAGAGCCATGTGAAATACTTTAATGCTACCCTCAATGGCTGCTTCCTTGCTTATTTAAGGACAGTAAGGGTTGAATCCCAATAAGAATAAAAACGCTGAGAAATGAAGAGAAGCAAAAGCCAAGTTTTCACTGTTGAGATTAAGCCTCACTTTCCACTTTCAAATTATTAACCAAAAGAGAATATCATACACTAAATGAACTTGTGAGAGTAGTTTAGTAACACCACAGTTATAGATAATATGTTTGATTGAAGGACCAGGTTTAATGGCTAAAACTATTATTGGTTTTAAGTAACTGAGCTGAGCTGATAAATTGTCTCAATGTGCAATTAGAAATTTTTGTAAAACTCTGTAACTAAAAAACTGTCTTAATTCTACACAACTTTGTGGGTGGCACAGTGGTTAGCACTGCTGCCTCACAGCGCCAGAGACCGGGGTTCAATTCCCGACTCAGGCGACTGACTGTGTGGAGTTTGCAGATTCTCCCCGTGTCTGTGTGGGTTTCCTCCGGGTGCTCCGGTTTCCTCCCACAGTCCAAAGATGTGCAGGTCAGGTGAATTGGCCGTGCTAAATTGCTTGTAGTGTTAGGTAAAGGGGTAAATATACGGGAATGGGTGGGTTACGCTTCGGCGGGGCAGTGTGGACTTGTTGGGCCGAAGGGCCTGTTTCCACACTGTAAGTAATCTAAAGTTTGTTTTAAAGATTTCTGACAAAATAATATCAAAAAACAGTCAAAGTGTGTGATCATTCACAGTTAGGTCTGTTGTAATTTTGACGCTTCCTCTATTTTTACATCAATTCAATTCACGTATTTTCGTGAAATAGAGTGGCACAGTGGTTAGCACTGCTGCCTCACAGCACCAGGGTCCCAGGTTCGGTTCCAGCCTCGGGCAACTGTCTGTGTGGAGTTTGCACATTCTCCCCGTGTCTGCGTGGGTTTCCTCCCACAGTCCAAAGACGTGCAGATCAGGTGAATTGGCCATGCTAAATTGCCTTTCGTGTTATGGTGTATTAGTCAGAGAAAAATGGGACTGGGTGGGTTACTCTTCAGAGGGTCGGTGTGGACTTGTTGGGCCGAAGGGTCTGTTTCCGCACTGTAGGGAATCTAATCTAATCTAAATAGTCCCAAGGATGCAAGACTTCAGTTATGGACAGAGACTGATTCCTGGGTTTGGCAGGACTGACATATCAGTTAGCACACTATTCACTGGAGTTTCGGAAGAATGAAGAGGATCACTCAGAAACCTATAAAATCCTACCAAGACTGGCCAGGGTAGATACAGGAAGGTTGTTTCCAATGACAGGGGAGTCTAGAACCAGGGGTCACAGTCTGAAAATATGGGGTTGGCCATTTAGGACCGAGAGGAGGAGAAACTGCTTCCCCTAGGGAGTGGGGGAGGGGGGGGGGGTGAAACTCGGGGGGGGGGTGCTGAAACTCTGTGCCCCAGGAAGCAGTTAAAAACGTTTTCAAGAAGGAGTCAGATATTGTTCTTAGGGCTAAAGGGATCAAAAGGATATGGGGAGAAAGTGGGAACAGGGGACTGAGTTGGATGATCAGCTATGATCGTATTGAATGGCAGAGCCCTGAAAGGGCCGAATGGCCTACTCTTGCTCCTATTTCTAAAGTTCTGTAATCGGGGACAGAGATTTACAGTGACTGGCAAAAATCCAGGGATCTTGCAAGATGAGACTTTTTTTTAACGGCAGGTGAAGAGGAATTGAAACACACCGCCTGAAAGTGTGGAGTTAATAACTTTTCAACAGGAATTGAATAAATGCCTGGAGGGAGAGATTTTAGGGCCTACTGGGGAAAGGCAGTCGGATGGATTGAATTAGATAATTGATGGAATGAACTGACAGAGGTGTGTGGGATGAGATGGTGCTGTATCATTCTGATTGTTGTGGTTTGTAACTAGAAGAATGGGAGAAGGTGAATCAAATGGCCTTTTCTTGTTGAGCAAATGTTCTATACATAACCCCCCCCCCCCCTTCCAGGCCAGATTATCCAGCAGTATCAAATCAATCAAACATTGACATCACTATTTTATCCAGGTACCAGCAGAGAGCCCTATCCACAGACCATTCAAAACCCATCAGATCACCCAGCAACCCTCACCTCACTGGGTCACAACAGAGCTCTTTGGTGGTTTCTCAGTCTGTCCTGAGCTGGTACCTGGAACCTGTCTGGAGAGGTTTGGGTTGTTTTCTGCTGTACTCCTTTGACAACTTGGTTATCTTGTTGCTGGTCGCTATCACTCAGCATCACAACAATCATCATCATTCAAGTGTTCTTCCTCAGTGTCTTTGTGAAGAATTGGTGAGAGGGTTGGATATTGGTTAGAGCTGCTGTTTCCCAATGTGGCTCCAAATCAGTAATGACTTCACATGATCCGGGCTGGTGGTGTATTTGAGAAACCTTTGCTCGTTCCTCAGTGTTTGTATTCCGATCTCAGGCTATCTGTCTAGTTTACAGTTTGATAGTTCTCCAGTTCCTCGATCGTCACGTAGCTCTTTAATTTATAATGGACCAGGGCAGACCCCCTTAAAACATTTCAAGAAAGTAGCCAGGACCCTAACTTTGTGAGTTGTTTTAAACAGGGGAAGAGTGGATATTCCAGGAGGGATGCAGCTGGTCGAACCACTTAGTTTGAAATAAAATAGAATTTATTTACAAGGTTACCGAATGAAACACAAACAAAACAGAAGAGGATATAGAATAACTTAACCTATTCGAAAAGCCAACTGACCATCCCAACGTAATGTTGCTGTTCCAAATACTTGCAATATTCACCAGAAACACCCCTTGGTACCAAAGGTAAAATCAAACCCAGGGTTTTGCAGAAGACAGAGAGATGACAGAGAGATTCAGCATGGAACACCTTCCTCCATGGAGCTGTTTCTTGGACCAGCAGACTCAAAAACTGACTGACTGCTTTCTCTGAACAGCCAGACTGCAAAACCCAAACCAAACCAAACCAAACCAACCCAGACCAGACCAGATCAGACCAGATCAGACCAGAGTAAAGCTGAGCTGGGAAGACTGGTCTCTCCTCGTTCATTGCAGCAGTTGTTTTTAAACTTGTAAGCCGTTGATCCGAGGCAGTGTCTGTCAGCTATAATCAAATGGGCCCTAAAACCTCCAAACCTAGAACTTTCCGAATCATTGCTTTTATAAACTCTCTGAAAAAAAAAAGCCAAGGACAACCTAACCTTGTTAAAGGAGCAGCATCTTCACAAATTCACCTCTGTCTTTGAGGAAGAGTGTCCCATTTTTCCGAAAGGCTCGATAATTGGCCAAGGTCTTCCGAATATAAACTCAATCTGGGGATGTTAATGCCTTTTCCATTGACATTACATGAAAATGTAGCCGTATGGGGCAAAAGCTTTGTTTTGTTGTCCAGTCGTCAGTGCTGATGGTTTTGATGGTATGTACCATGTACTCTGTTAGACACTGAAAACATGACAGCAATGGTCATGCTTGTTATGTTGCTAAGTCATTGAATGCTGGGAAATGTGGAGGAGTAAATTTCCCCATGTGTCTATTCAATGGAGTGAATGTGTCCATTGCTGATTCTGTCGAAGGAGTCGATGTAGAGGGTCCCTTTGCTGCTGAGGTTGATATATTTGGCATCTCTCACATATGATCATCAATCATTGAGATATCCTGATTCATCGCAGCCAGTCTACAGACTCCCCTGCTGCTCTCCTGTGAATTCAATACCCATGTGTCCCTGGTGTAACGTAGTATTTTAATATTGTGCTTTCACGCATGGACTTATCAGCCATTGAAATGGCTTGCTGTAATACACGGAGTTCATCCCTGTATAAAATGAGCCAATGTTCTCAGGGTCTTCCTTGTTACTGTCAGCCCATCACTGGATAATAGTCTTTACCAGTTTTTGTGGTTGCTCAACTTAAGCAGTTACCCATTGCAACTGTTCACACAGGCTCTGGCCAGAGTAAAGATTAACCTC
>NW_025213900.1:0-6674 GCF_004010195.1 Chiloscyllium plagiosum | reverse complement strand
CCACCCCGGCCTACAACACCTTCCCTCACACACTATCCCCACCCTGGCCTACAACTCCTTCACTCACTCACTATCCCCCACCCCGGCCTACAACACCTTCCCTCACTCACTATTCCCCACCCCGACACCACTAATTGCACGGCCTGGTCACTCGCCCAGCACACCTCCTCCCCTGCACCAGAAATTACATCCATGCAGGGCTCTCATCTCCCATAACACCTACCCATCCCTCTCTCTCTCTGTCTCTCCCCCCCTCTCTCTCATTCCAGGGCAGGGCAGAAAGACGTAATTGGGCATTGGGCTTTCCAGTATTTGACTCCTCACACCTTTCTGTGGAGACCGTCTGTGATTCACACCGCCCCGTGTGGTTGGCAGACTGGTATCACAGGCTGCCCTTGAATGACTGTGCTGGGTGCCCCTGACCAAACGCTGTCTCCTTGGAACTGACTGGAGCCTGCTGACAACCAGGACAGACCCTCCTGGCTTTGTGTCTGTACTAAATGGCAAGGCAGGACAGAGTTAAGATGGGCCCGGTATCTCTGGCTGGGGGGGTGGGGTATAGAAAGACAAGGCAAGGATTCTGTCAGCATCCAGGTCAACTCAGAGTGAGGGAGCACTGTGGGAGTAAGGAAAGAGCCCAATGATACAGCCTGGTCCAGTCCCTGAGCTGAGCTGGGGATGTGCCCCTGAGCTGCGGTGTTCCAGTGACAGTTACCGGGACAGCCCGAGGGTCAGTATCGAAGGACAGAAACGTCCTGTTAGAGGATCAGAGACATGCCATGCTGACTCTCATGGTTGGCACATTGAATATCAATGGTCATGGGCATGAGATTAGATTCCCTACAGTGTGGAAATAGGCCCTTCGGCCCAACAAGTCCACACCGACCCTCTGAAGAGTAACCCACCCAGACCCATTTCCCTCTGACTAATCCTCCTAATACTATGGGCAATCTTTGGACTGTGGGAGGAAACCGGAGCACCCGGAGGAAACCCACGCAGACACGGGGAGAACGTGCAAACTCCACACAGACAGGAATCGAACCCAGGTCCCTGGCGTAGTGAGGCAGCAGTGCTGACCACTGAGCCACCATGCTACCCCCTAAGGTGCCTGAGGCTGGTGCCAATACAGCGTGGCTGAGGTATTGGTGCCCGGTGTCCAATGCAATGATCCTACAACATTGAGTTTATTTGGCAAGATCAGGAAGATAGAAAGCAGCATATTAATGAGGCGAGCTGTGCTGTTAACAAGGTGTTTAACAACTCACACTGCCCAGTGTGAATCTCTCAGGTGAGGAGTGTACATGATGGAGGATGACACTTGTGATGTTGAAGTTAATCTCTCGAGAGCCCTTGCCACATGTTTCACTGGTCCCCACCTCGCTCAGAGCACAGTAAGGTTCCACTCGAACACTCGCTGCTCAGTGTACTTGAAACAATACAGACAGGATTCTCAGGGCTTCTTTCCTCTACACGCCCTCTGCCTGGCTCACCAGATGGAGACGCCAGCCCGGATGCCAGCACGAGAAACACTAGCACAGATGGCTTCGTAGGCAGTGTTGTGGAAGAGGAGCTGAGGAGCAGCAGAGTGTCTCAGGTGGGCGAGACTGACTGCAGCCTGGCTAATTATAAAACTGCGTGACTGTTAATCTCTGTGACTGGGTACCAGAGACATCTCGGGGCAACGATTCCTCTCTTAACAAACGTTATCGGAGTCTGGTGACAGTGTGAGTGCCACCCTGTTTGCCCCTCAACTCCACTTCCCTTTCGTGATGACCCTCGCTGGGGTAAACCCACAATCCACTGAGCCAACACCAACCCTTCACCAAAACTTGGTAAAAACAATGACTGCAGATGCTGGAAACCAGATTCTGGATCAGTGGGGCTGGAAGCGCACAGCAGTTCAGGCAGCATCCGAGGAGCAGGAAAATCGACGTTTCGGGCAAAAGCCCTTCGTCAGGAATACAGCTATGGAGTTGAAATACTGTTTGTTGAGAGGATGAATTCTCCTGGGGATGTAGGACAGAGTGGGTCCTTTGCAGTTCTGAGAGAGTGTGGCCCTCAGCTGAGGCAGGGTTGACTGTAGAGAGGTTAGATGCCGGTGCATTGCTGCGAGCGTGGAGCGGAGGATCTTGAAGGAGAACCATTGCTGGTGTTTTTGAATCTGCAGTCTGTACTGTTTGTCCTGTTCGGATCCGAACTCTGCTGGTTTAAAGGTGGTCCGGAGTCCGTGTGGGATGAGTTGGTTACGGAGGCAGGCACTGAGGAAGCAAATGTGGCTGTGGTAGCGAGTCTGTTTCAGGACATGGTTGAAGAACTTCAGGGCAGAGGAAATGACCTGGGAGTTGCAGTGGGAGAGGGACTCCCTGAGATTCTTGTAGAGAGAGGAGGAAAACTTCTTCAAGGCAGGCATCCTTGCAAGAGGATTCGCAGTAGGGTTAAAATCAACGAGGTAAAAACAATGACTGCAGATGCTGGAAACCAGATTCTGGATCAGTGGTGCTGGAAAAGCACAGCAGTTCAGGCAGCATCCGAGGAGCAGTAAAATCGACGTTTCGGGCAAAAGCCCTCCATCAGGAATCCTTCACCAAAACTTTCTTGGTTTCATTTCTCATTCTCAAACTTGACGAAAGGGTTGATATTTCATTTACTGATGGAGCACCCTGTTAACCTCCTGCTTTCCTCTTCTGCTGGTCTTGACTCCTGTCCAGCAGAATTCCCAGTAGACATTCTTCATGGTGGGACCATGATGGAACCCTGCTGGAGTCTCTGCTGGAGACGTCACAACCAAATATAGTCAACTCTTCGTTCAACAGCTCCCTACTGTCTCACACTCTGTGGCTGGGTTACCAGAACATTGGAGCATCACTCTGACCTGATCCACTACTCCAG
The DNA here is from genome assembly GCF_004010195.1 of Chiloscyllium plagiosum. Lineage (NCBI taxonomy): Eukaryota > Metazoa > Chordata > Chondrichthyes > Orectolobiformes > Hemiscylliidae > Chiloscyllium > Chiloscyllium plagiosum. The sequence goes on along the minus strand of NW_025213900.1, from coordinate 3,785 downwards.
ATCATGGTCGATCTACCCCAAAGCCATTTTCTTATTCCATTCCCCACATCCCTCCCTGATATTATGGTAATTATTGATCGCCGTCATGAATATACTCAAATACTCCACCACAATCGTCTGAGGTGGAGAATTCCAAAGATTCATCACTCTATTCATGAAAGGATTCATCGAAATATAGAAAATAGGAGGAGTAGCCCACTCAGCCCTTCAAGTCTACCCCACCATTCAATATGATTGTGGCTAACCATCCAACTCGGTACCCAGTTCCCATTTTCATCCCTTGCCCCTTTAACCATCAGAACTATATCAAATTCCTTCTTCATTCAGTGTTTTGGCTTCAGTCACTCTGTGTGGCAGAGAATTCCATTGGCTCACCATTCTCTGGGTGAGGGCATTTCACCCCACCTTAATCTTCAATGGTCTCTCCAGAGACATTATTCCCTGGTCATTCAACTGGGGTCAATGGAAAATGAGAAGGAGCAAGGTCCTTTGGTAATTTCAACCCCTCCCTCTGATTTTCCTGAGCACACTGAGCTGTGTGTCTGTATTAACCCTCTAGACAGAAACCACAGACCTCAGGGAGATCCTATTTACTGCCAAATGGCAAAGATTACCAGAGATTTGGCTGAAATTCGAAATAAAATGCTTGTCTTTATGGGGACAGTGATTATTGTAATGGCAGAGTCCCACTCAGGTTTTTCAGCCTGAGGAATACATTCTGTTTTTGTTAAACAAACACATTATTCAATAAAAGTTTCACAAATGTCAGAGTAGATTGGTACAAAGTGGGGTGTAGGTAGGTGCTGTGTGAGAACTCAGAATGGAATGAAATGTCCTTATGGTCTTTGGACTCAGTTGTTCACTGGCTATTTTCACCCTTAACATGTTCATGGATGTCATGAGTCCCGTCTGGAGCTGGTGGGACTTGAACATCCTGGTCAAGAGATAGGGACACATCCACTCTGCCAGAAGATCTCTCAACAACGAGTCGCCCAGATCTTTATTCAGAGGTTGAAATGTTTCCTGCAGCTTTCTCTCTTCGTCTCAGTTGTTGGCATCGGTAGCTGAGGGAGGGAGATGACCACACAGTCGTGTGGGTGCTAGTTGCTTCAGCGAGATACCACGTTGAGTGCCACTGAGACAGCTTAGCACACATCCAAGACGGACAGCGCATTGCAAGTAATTTACATTTAGTTCTGGATCACATGAGTTGAGTTAGAAATTGCTTTGCTCAAAAAACAGCATTGCGTCATCCAAGGTGGACAAACCATAGAAAGGTAGTTAATAAAAGCAGGAGGAGGCTATTCGACCCTTCCAGCTTGCTCTGTCATTTATTATCATGGCTGATCATCCAACTCAGTAACCTGTTCCTGCTGGTCCCCCTCCCCCCTCAACATCCTTTAATTCCTTTAGCTCCAAGTGCTATACACAACTCCTTCTTGGAATGTTTTAGTCCTCCCTCCACTGCTGTTCTGTGGTAGGGAATTCTGCACTCTCTGGGTGAAGGAATGTCTCCTCATCTCAGTCCGAGATGGTTTAACCGATGTCATCAGCCTGTGACTGTTTCACTGAGGCCTGCTTAGCACTGTCATCGATATGGGTGCTGACATTCTGACAGATCCAGGATATTTTATTTTCTTATTCATTCACGGGATGAGGGCTTCGCTGCCCAGGACAATATTTCTTGCCCATCCCTAATTGCCCAGAGGGTATTTAAGAGTCAACCACATTGCCGTGGGTCTGCAGTCACACAGAGGCCAGACAAGGTAAGAATGGCAGTTTCCTTCCCGAAAGGGCATTGATGAACCAGAGGGGCTTTTCTGACAATTGGTAGTGAATCATCTTTACACTCTTAATTCCAGACTTTGATTGGATTTAAATTTCACCATCTGTGGTGGGCAGGTTTCAATCCCAGGTCTCCAGAGTATTGCCTGGGTGTCTGGACTAACAGCTCAGTGATATTGGGCGGCACAGTGGTTAGCACTGCTGCCTCACAGCGCCAGAGACCCGGGTTCACTTCCCAACTCAGGCGACTGACTGTGTGGAGTTTGCACGTTCTCCCCGTGTCTGCGTGGGTTTCCTCCGGGTGCTCCGGTTTCCTCCCACAGTCCAAAGATGTGCAGGGTCAGGTGAATTGGCCATGCTAAATTGCCCGTAGTGTTAGGTAAAAGGGGTAAATGTAGGGGTATGGGTGGGTTGCGCTTCGGCGGGTCGGTGTGGACTTGTTGGGCCGAAGGGCCTGTTTCCACATTGTAAGTAATCTAATGCCACTGCAGCATTGCCTCCCCTTGCACTGATAGCACCAAGTGCCAGTGGGCCCTTGGAGATGGCCTCAGTTATCCCAGCACTACCCCCCCACCCCCAGGACCAGTGTGCCACTCCTCCAAAATGTGGAGACTGGATGCAATCCACAGGGAGGTAAGAAAAAGTTACCCCCCACCCCAGCCTCACAGCACCCCCACCCCTGAGTCAATGATCATTGGCAGCCTCCTCACTCTCTCCTGGTGCTTGTTGGGCCTGCACTGAGAGACAAGCTCCTGTCACCTTTATTCCTCAAGACACCATTGTTGCTGAGGTCCACCCACTCACCAATAAAGACTCACCATGTGCTGTTAACCCAGCAGTTACAGACCACTCATCATTCACTCAGGCTTGTCCTGGCACTGCAGAGCACATGCACCTGCTTCTGATATTGGTGTGTGTGTACCTGTCTGAGTGTGTGTGTGTTCTGTGTAAGTGTGTATTTATATGTGTGTGTGTCTGTCTGTCTGTGTGTGTGTCTGTATGAGTGCACATGTGTGTGTGACTGTGTGTTTTTGTGTATGTGTGTGTGTCTGTGCATGCGTGTGTGCCTCACTGTCTGTGTACATCTGTGTGCCTACATGTCTATGTAAGTATGTGTGTATGTGTGTCTGTGTGCAAGTGTGCGTGTCTATGTGTGTGCACGTGTGTGTCTGCCTGTCTGCGACTGTGTTTGTGTGTCTGTATGAGTGCACGTGTGTGTGTGACCGTGTGTTTTTGTGTCTGTCGGTGTATGTGTGTGTGTCTGTGTGCATGCCTGTGTGTTTGTGTGTCTGTGAGTGTGCGTGCCTATGTGTGCGCGTGTGCGTATGCGACTGTGTGTTTTTGTGTCAGGCTGTGTGTGCACGTGTGTCTCTGTGTGTGTACGCATGTCTGTCTGTCTTGTGTGTGTGTGACTGTGTGCATATGTGTCTGTGTGTGTATGTCTGTTCCTGCCTATGCGTTAGTGTGTGTTTACGCGTGTCTCTCTCTTTTTGGAGATTGTCATTTCATGGTACTTGTGCGACAGGAATGTTACTTGGGAATTGTCAGCCCAAACCTGGATATTGCCCAGATCTTGTTGCAGTTGAACATGGAATGCTTCAGTATGATGGCCTTTACAGTATCCAGTGTTTCCAAGTGTTTGTGGATCTGACAGGGAATGAATGGATTTGGCTGGAGACTGGCATCTGTGATGCTGGGAAACACTGGAGGAAACGGAGATGGATCATCCACTTGGCAATTGTGGAGGGAGATTGCTGTAAATTCCTCAGCCTTATCATTTACACTGATGTGTTGGGCTCTTGGAAAATGGGGGATGGGGATGACCCATCTCGAGAAAGCCACAAAATTTGGCCACATGGGAAGGCTTGCTCTGGGCTAAATGGGAATGCCAGGAGTGGGATTTGAACCCACGCCCCTAGAAAGAGACCAGAATTCACAAGCCCAGATGCAGAGCAAGGACTAACACTCCTTAAGCCTGGCGCCTTAGACCACTCGGCCAT
>NW_025213899.1:35335-37097 GCF_004010195.1 Chiloscyllium plagiosum | reverse complement strand
TATCAAGACCATGAATGGTGAGGTGGCACAGGACAGCATGACAGGTAAGGGAGCTGTGGGATGAGAGATTGGAACATAAGGTCACATGGGTTGACCTGATGGAGCTTGGGGAGTGCATGTGGAATGATTTAACTTGATTAAGCTTCCTCCATAATGATTTAAATTCAATTTTTATTGCCTGATTTTTGCTTTCTGATTCAATGTCTGCATTTCTCAGTGAGGATTCTTCAGTCTAATGAACAGCCTCCCTACTCACAGACACCACACATCTCATGTTCAAAGGAGAAAGTGAGGTCTGCAGATGCTGGAGATCAGAGCTGAAAATGTGTTGCTGGAAAAGCGCAGCACGTCAGGCAGCATCCAAGGAACAGGAGAATCGACGTTTCGGGCATAAGCCCTTCTTCAGGAATCGAAGCTGAAGAAGGGCTTATGCCCGAAACGTCGATTTTCCTGTTCCTTGGATGCTGCCTGACCTGCTGCGCTTTTCCAGCAACACATTTTCAGACCTCATGTTCAAATTCAAACATAGGCCTGAATAATGGAAATAAGTGCTCACAAGCCCAACAAATGACTATGGAAAACTGTAAGGGAAGTGAACAATGACCACTGCAAAGTATGGACCATTATTTAAGAAATGGTAAAAAGAGGAGATTAAAATAAACATCATATAACAGTTTTATTCTGATAGGCTCTACTAAAAAACAAAAACAGTCCATTTGAACTGAATTTTCTACGTAACATTTTGAAAGCAACATCTGTTTTCAGATAATCCATTAAATTAATTAACAATTCACCAAAGCTCAATGTTTTACCTGACTGTCCAAGTACATCTGTCCTGTGACAGTGGCCGCAATTCGCTCCTGCTGTTGCTTCTGAGATTGTAGATCAGACTGTTCTACAAGCAAGTCATTCTCGAAGTCTTCAATTTCACCCTATAACATACAAGAAACATTTAAAAGCAATATAGATGCAAGCAATCAAAAATGATAAAAAACAAACATTTCTGGAGAAACTCAGCAGGTCTAGCAGCATCTCTGGGGAGAAAACTGAGTCCAGTGACACACTATCAGATCTGAAATGATCAGAAATAATGGTTGATTTAAGGAAATTAAAATGTGATGCTTCATTTTCTTTAAAAACAAAACCTGCAGATATCATAATGCTGTTTGATAAACAGTGCACCAAGTACCATATTGAAATGATTTTCTGCAGCTTCTCTGATATCTCTGGGATGTAAATAAATAGTGGGAGACAGCAAACATTTAGCTTTTCTCAGGCCTTGAACAGTGTCACTCTAAAATTAACTGATTTGGAGAAAACAGTCTGTTAGTGGCCAAGGGTGACTGTTCTTCTAAGTTAGGCAACTTGCAGGGAGGTGTGCTACCCCTTCTGGGTAATCCAAGATGGAGGAAGGAAAAATTTCTGGCTGGAAGAGCTGCTCCTTCTTTTGAGGTATTTTAGGTGCTGGAGGTGATTTCCTCGAATTCCAGGAACAGCAATTACTGTTTTATATGCTGTTGCATTGTTTTGGAACTTTGGAAAAAAAAAGTCAAAACAACAGCAGTTTTAAAAGGAGAAGAGCAGACAAAGGAAGCACATGGTGAGGTCAGTGGAAGAGAGAGAGAGAGAAAGAAAGAAAGAAACTGGAACTGCCTTCGCTGTTTGAATTCATGTATCGCTGGACATCGGAGTGCGTCTGGGAAAATTAACAAACAGTAAAATTCACAACTAATCTTGGAGGAACTGTTGGGCGAAGTTCACA
>NW_025213899.1:23442-29686 GCF_004010195.1 Chiloscyllium plagiosum | reverse complement strand
TTTTCCACATTGCCAGGGAGATGTCAGAGTTGGAGCTGGAATGAAACAGCTTCCCCAGAGACACGGCTTGTTGTGCAGCACAAGTCTACAGTCCTATTGCAGGAATGGTATCGGGGCCCATTGCCTTTGTCATATCTACTGTGTTCAGGTGTTTTTTTCATGTCACATACAGTGAATCAGATCGATTAAAGACTGGCATCTGTGATTCTGCGGGCAGCACGACGAGGGTGAAGTGGATCATCAACTCAACACTTCTGGCTGAGGACGGTGCAGATAATACAACCATGTCTTTTACACTAATGTACAGGGATTCCCGTTATTTAGGATGACTATATTTATGGAGTCCTCTCCTCCAGTGAGTTGTTTAATATTCCATCGACATTTATGTCTGGATGTGGCAGCACTGCACAACTTCGATATGATCTGTTAGTCTTGGTATCATTTCGCCCTCTGTATCAGATGTTAGTCCTGCTGTTGCGAATGTAACCAGTCAAGTGTGTTAGCTTAAATGGGTTGTCATCAGGTTTAGGTACACATGGTTCCGAACACTATCATGTTCACCCGCACTCGTCGCTGACCCATAGATCAGCTTGATGGTATTGGTAGGATGAGGGATTATCCTGGGGAAAATGTTACAGATTGTAGTTGAATACAATTCTGCTGCTGCTGTGATTCTACCGCACCACATGAATGCCCACTTTGAGCTCCAATATGTTCAATTCAATTCTACTAACTATCTCCCAGTTCACACCAAGACCCATTCACACATCAGCCCTGTACTCACTGTCTTAGCCTGGTTTCTGATGTGGTAACACTTCCATTTTCCTATTCTGATTCTGCTGAGGGTCTCTCCCTGATGTCGCGCCTCCAATTTGTTACTTTACTTAAACCCCTTAACATATGCATCTGAATCTTTTCCATTCGCCCAATGCCATCTTCTGTGTCTGATGTGAATGTGTTCCCCTCTGTTTCTCTCCCTGAGCATGATTAAGAGCTCTGCAGTGTCCGAGATGCCAGCCTTATGCAGTTTCAGATCAAGGAATTTGTGCACCTTGCATTATCGGTCACTTCCCAGTGCATTCCGTGTGAGACAGAGTGTTTGAGCAGCTTTAACACACGTCTATGGAACTTGTTCAAAAATAGAAATTGCTGGCGAAACTCAGAAGGTCTGGCAGCATCTTGTGGAATGAAAGCAGAGTTAATCTTTCTGGACCAGTGACCCTTCTACAAAGCTCCCATTTTCTCCAGCAACCCATTTTCTCCAGCAATTTTTGCATTTTCATTTCCAGTATCCATAGTTATTTGTTTAATTGAAACATTGTTGTGAGCCTATTCATTTCTAGAGAAGTTCAACAGGTCTGGCATCATCTGCAGAGACAGAGAAACAGAGTTAGCCTTTCAAGTCCAGAATGACACTTCTTCAGAACTGAAAAGGATTGGAAAATGAGCTTTATAATCCCTTGACAAATGTGGTAAAAGAGGGTATGGCAAAAGATAAACATGCTTTTAGTAGTGGTGAACGAGAAGATCATGTGAAATAGCTTTAAATTAAGATGTGAATGGGGAAAAGGGGTTCTCTCTATTCAGTGAAAGATAAAGAAGATACAACCACACAAGATCATAGTGAGGCCAGGAGGGAGATTGTACGGAAATTGGAGAACAGTTATAATGGGGTCAGACTATGAAATTATGAAATTGTGCATTAACTCCTAAAGGCTGTAACGTACGAAAATGTAAAGTGAGTTGTTACTCAAGATTAGGTTGTGCTGCCATGGAATATTGCAGCAGCCCAGGGCTGAAATGTTAGCATGAGAGCAAGGTAAAGTATTGAAATGGGAAGCAATGAGAAGGTTAGGGGTATTTCTACAGACAGAGTGGGTGTGTTCCTCAAAGCAATATCAATTTGGTCTCGCCAATATAAAGAGACTGCATTATGAGCAGCAATGACAGGTTATCAGATTGAAAGTTTGCAAGTGAAATGTTGCTTCACAACTCATTTCGGGCTTCCCCGATCTGCTCAGACGCCACGCATACATTCCCTACGCTATCCCTGATCGGCCCGACCTCCTCCATGATTATTCTCTTATTCCTCACGTATGAGAAAAATGCCTTTGAATTCTCCCTCATCCTTCTTGCCAAGCCTTTTTCGTGCCCCACCGTGGCTCGCCTTAGTCCATTTCTGAGCTCCTTTCTAGCAAGACTATAATCCTCTAAAGCTGTGCTAGATCCTTGCTTCCCCCATCTTACGTAAGCTGCCTGCTTCCTTTTGACGAGACCTTCCTCTGTTCTTGTCATCCAAGGTTCCTTAATCTTACCCCTTCTTACCTGTCTCAGAGGAACAAATTTGTGTATCACTCGCAACAACTGCTCCTTAAATAGTCCCCACATGTATGTTGTGCCCTTTCTGTGGAAAAATTGCTCCCAGTCTGTACTTCCCAACTCCTGTCTGACAGCATCATAATTTCTTTTTCCCTATTTAAATATCTTCCCTCCGAAACTGCTCCTTTTACTCTCCCAGAGTATGCTAAATGTGAGGCATTTGTGATCACTTTCACCAAAGTGGTCTCCCACCGTGAGTTCTGACACCTGTCCTCGCTCGTTGTCGAGCACCAAATCCAAAATGGCCTCTCCCCACCTCGGTCTGTCTACATACTGAGCAAGGAAACCCTCTTGAACACTCCTGACAAAAACGGCTTCATCCATACCATCTGCACCTTAGGAGGTTCCAGTCGATGTTGGAAAAGTTGAAATCACCCATAACAATAATCCTGTTACTGTTGCATTTTCCCAGAATCTGCCCGCCTATGAAAGCTTCAATCTCTCTACTGCTATTAGGTGGTCTGTAGAAAATCTCCAAATGTGGTGCCTGTTCCCTTGCTGTTCCTAACTTCCACCTATATTGACTCAGTAGACAGATCTTCCTGAACAACCATCATTTCTGTTGCTGTGATGCACTCTCTGATAAGCAATGCTACACCGTCTCCTCATTTTCCACCACCCTTTTCTTTTTTAGATTAGGTTTCTTACAGTGTGGAAACCGGTCCTTCAGCCGAACAAGTCCACACCAACCCTCTATATAGCAAACCACCCAGAACCATTCCCCTGCATTTACCGCTACATCTAACAGGACATCTTCACATTTTTGGATTATGAGAAGAAACAGCAGCGCCCAGAGGAAACCCACGGAGAAAGTGGCAAACTCCACACAGACAGTTCCCTGAGGTGGGAATTGAAGCCGGTTTTCTTGCGCTGTGAGGCAGCAGTGCTAACCACTGCGCCACCGTGCTGCCCCTAAAGATTTTTAAACGTTCTGAACACTGGAACATCAAGCAACCACCTTGCCTCTGTGAAACCTACGTCTCCGTTATGGCCATGACATCGTAGCCCCAAGTACTATTCCATGCTCTAAGTTTGTCACTCTTATTTCGGACATTCCTTTCATTAATGCAGACGCACTTTAAAGAACCCCTTTGTTTCATCCCCTGAGAAACCTTCTTGATAGGTTCAATATATCCTGTCACTGTCCCGTCTGCAACTAACCCCCTCTCAGACATGTGTTCTGATTCCCACCCCCCTGCCAAACTAGTTTAAGCCCGCCAGAATCGCACAAGCAAATCTCCCAAACAGGCCATTTGTGACCCTCCAGTTCAGGTGCAACCCGTCCTTCATGTACAGGTCCCACCTTACCTAGAAGGTATCCCGATGGTCTAGGTATCTGAAGGCCTCCCTCCTGCACCAGCCTCGCAGCCACGTGTAAATTTGCATTCGCTGACTGTTCCTCATCTCACTAGCTCGTGGCGCTGGTAGCAAACCTGAGATTACTACTCGACTCGTCCTGCTCTTCAGCTTCCAAACTAACTCTTTGTAGTCACTTTTCAGATCCTCAGTCCCTTTCCAGGCTATATCGTTGGTGCCAAATGATCTGGTTTCCACAGCATTCTGTGGCAAGGACTTCCACAATTTCACCACTCTCTGGTTAAAGACGTTTCATCTTATCTTCATTCTAATGGATTTTCCCTTTGCTCGAAGCCTGCGCCCTCCTGCCAGTCCAAACGTCCTCCCAATTTTGTCTGTATCCAGGTCATTCAGTATTCTGTAAGTTTCAATTGGATCCCCCCTCATCCTTCTATTCTCTATCGAGTATAAACCCAGGGTCCTCCAACGTTCCTCATGTGTTAAGCTTTTCATTTCTGGTGAACCTTCTCTTGACACACACCAAGGCTAATACATCCTTCCTGATGTATGAGGCACAAAATACTGGAAATGTGGTCTGACCAGAGCCTTAGAAAGCCTCAGAATCCCCACCATTATATCCTACTCCTCTCGAGATGAATGACAACATTGTATCTGCCTTCTTAACTGACTCAATCTGCAAGTTTATCTAAGGCGAATCCTGGGCTTGGAATCCAAGTCGTTTTATTACTCAGATTTCTGATTTTTTTCCCATTTAGTAAATAGTCCATGCCTGTATTCTTCATACCAAAGTGCATGACCTCACACTTTCCAACATTGTGTTCCATCTGCTACTCCTTTTCCCATTCTCCTAAACTGTCGAAATCTTTCTGCAGGCTCCCTGCATCCTCAAAACTGCATGCCCCTCCACCTATCTTTGCATCATCTGCAAACGTAGCCAGAATGACTTCTTCCCCGCCACTCAGATCATTAACCTATAAAGTGAAATGTTGTGGTCCGAACACTTCGAGGAGAAAGTGAGGACAGCAGATGCTGGAGATCTGAGCTGAAAATGTGTTGCTGGAAAGCACAGCAGGTCAGGCAGCATCCTAGGAGCAGGAGAATTGACGTTTCGGGCATTATCCCTTCTTCAGAAATCCTGAAGAAGGGCTTATGCCCGTAACGTCCATTCTCCTGCTTCTGGGATGCTGGCTGACCTGCTGTGCTTTCCCGCAACACATTTTAAGCTCTTGTGGAACACTGGTAGTCACCGGCTGCCGTCCTGAGAGGGACAACTTTATCCTCACTCTGCATCCTGCCAGAGAGCCAACCTTTTATCCATCCTAGTACCTGGCCTCTGACGCCGTGGGTCCTTATCTTACTCTGCAGCCTCCTGTGCGGTACCACATCACAGGCCTTCTGGAAGTTCAGAGAAGTAACTCCCTCTGGTCCAACCCATCATTAACTCCTCAAAGAATTCTCATAATCGTGAGAGCAATGTGGGTTATTGAAATGGGGAGCAATCAGAAGGTCAGGGTCATTTCTACAGCCAGAGTGGAGATGATCCTCAAAACAGTTTCTCTTTGGCTCACTAGTAAAGGAGACTGCATTGTGAGCAGCAATGACAGGAGACTTGATTGAACGTATACAAGTGAAATGCTGCTTTACCTGGAAGGTGTGTTTAGGGCCTTGCACAGTGAAGAGAGAAGAGGTGAATGGGCAAATGATGCAGCTTCTGAATTTACATGGGAAGGTGCAATGGGGATGTGGGGAAGTGTTCGGGATAATGGAGGGTGCCACAGAAGGAGTGGTCCCTGTGAAATACTGACAGTGGACGGGAGGGGATGGTGCTGTCCTGCTGGAGGTGGTGGAAGCGGCGGAGAATGATTCAGTGAATGTACATTCTAGTGCAGTAGGAAATGAGGACAAGGGAGATCTATCATTGTTCTGCGAAGGAGGGGACGGAGTGAGTACAGAAGTGAGGGAGACGGGACAGACACAGTTGAAAGCTCAGTACATCAGAGTGAAAGGATTTCTCGTTTGAGTGAAAAGGATGACATGTGAAGCTTCCCAAAGGAATGTGGCATCATCGAGCAGAAATGACAGAGGCAGGGAAACTGGGAGAATGGAGGCACCCTCAGCTGATCATGTGTTCAGCCACATACGTAGGGGGGGGGGGGGGGGGGGGGGGGGGGGGGGGGGGGGGGGGGGGGGGGGGGGGGGGGGGAATATTTAAGCAGGTACTGCTTAATAACGCTCAGTAATGATTGACTCTGGGCAAAAAGAAGATGATATGAAGATGTGAAGATGAACCACCCGTGATGCACAAAGACTGTGAAGTATGCTAATCAATTACAAACTGAAGAATTCAGATTGGGGCGCTCTGGCGTCGGCCACATTTGGGAAGTTTACTTTTGGAACCAGATGCAGATTGTATAAAACAAAATACAAAGAAAAATATTCCAAAACTGGCAAAAAATATGAAAAGAAACTAACCGCAAGAGTTTTCGCATATCAAATAAAAAAACGTTCATGATGTATTGTGACCCTTGGAAGAAAGGCAGGAAAGAAA
>NW_025213899.1:19926-23382 GCF_004010195.1 Chiloscyllium plagiosum | reverse complement strand
GTTTTGCATAGTCTCTAACAAAACGAACAAGGCCTTTCTCAAACAGAAAAGACCAAGGGTAAACAACTCATCAGCAATTCATAGCTTGCTTTAATAGAAGATGTTACAGAGTGACTGATGGCACTGTGTGAAATATTCCCTAACTCTCGAGAATACAGGCGTGTTCCAGTGAAACTGGCGAAACTCCAATGCGGTGCCTGTCTTCGGAAGAGAGTGAGTCTTCAGGTTTTTAGGTGCTCCCTTTGTCAGAATTATGGAGCATATTTGAGAGGCTTAATGGCCTCATGAGGCACTTTCATCCTGAGTGATTTTGAAAAATGTAAAACTCTGCTCCTTCCTCTGATGCGTTACATATTGGGGGATGAACACTTTGCTAAAGTTGAATTATTTTGAAAATTATCTGGAACATTGTACAAACGACATCATCCAGAGAATTCTAAAAACAGCGCTCATAAGAACATTTTATAACCATGTGGGGGTATTGCGTAGGTGAGAAAGAGAGAGAGCGAGAAGGTGCTGCATTGCATTGGTGCGAGTGATGGAGCCTTATTCTGGGGAAGGCGCTAACAGATATATGAGTGTGAGAGAGTAGAGAGAATATGGTGATCCTTATCCTGACAGAGCGGGGAAGGTTATTGAGGCTTTTACTGTATTGCTGGACTTTTCCTTGGACCGCAGATACTGCACTGAGCTGGGTGGTGTGCTCAGGCCATGCTCGATGAGTGTGGTGGTGCGGCTCCCTCTGGGAAGAGAATGGTCCCGCTCTATACTAGACCATTCACCAGGACTTCCATGCCCCTGTCGACAAGCTGTGGTGTAATTTCCCTAATCTGCCATGCTCGGGGTAAACTGTGCAGGGCAGCTCCAAACTGAGAAAGCTCAACCGTGTGCCCATTGGCCTTTTAACGCTGACAGCAGTGCCAGGGGATCACTGAATATCCAGGGATACCCGGGCGATGGTGTGTAACTCCAACCATGATGGGTGGGAAATTCGGGCTGGTATTGAATGGGTGGGACATCATGGGGTGGGGTGGGTAGTTAATGAGGTGAGTTCGAAAAGATAACACAAGGAAATTAACTCTGCCTCCCACATGGCACTGAAACAAATTATTATTCGATTTCGCCCAATGAGTCGAAGACTCTGCTCATCCTACTCCCAGTTGCAAAGCTGCAGGACAAATGCGTATCCAAAACTCTCCATCATTTTAACTTGCACCAATATCCTGCTCACCCATCATTCCTGGAAACAGTGACCTATATTGCAAGATGCTATCGAAAGGTTTTCATTTCACAATTTTTAAACCTACCATCAGATCCTTTTGTGAAATTCTCTCTCAATCTCCCTCTCGCTTTTAACCAAGCTCCTCCCATTTGTTGGTATTAAAACTGATTTCCCCGCCATATCTCTCTGGCAGAGAGTTTCACATCCAAAGCACTCCTGTGTCATGCCACAATGTTGATATGGAGCTGTAAATGGAGGAGCTGCACATCCTGTCACTTGTAGCATGAGCTGCAGGTTTCCCCACACTGGGCAGTGATCGAACACTGTGTTACTCAGCAATGCAGTGATTGGTGTACACAGCTGTGTATGCTGGGAAGGGAACTGCTCCAGGTTAATGGATAAATTCACTGCTATTCACTCCACAGCTCCCCATACTGCACAGATATCCAGTCCGTATGTATAGAACAATGCCTTTGTGTGTTCTGCACAACGCCCTGTGCTGAAAAGATTATCTAGTCCAAGTTTATAGATCAGTGCACTGTTGGACCGGTAAGTAGCGAACTGGTGAGTTCCAAACAGTGTTCGATCCTGGACGGATTGCTGAGCAGTACACCAGCCTGGTCTACGCAGTGCTTCATGCTGAAGGAGCTAATACGTCTCCGGGCTGGATCTGAGAGGTGGATTCAGTATCCGATATAATTCCTGACATGATTATCACTCCTCCAGCTCGGCCCATTCCGCTGGTAAATGTGAGGTGATATGTTTCAGATAGAATTTACTTGGTCAAAATATTCGACATTAAGCAAAACACAATTTATTCGAATACTGTCGATAAAAGACAACAAAAGGAAGAGGAATTTGCAATAACTTAATTCTGTTGGAAAACTTAGCAGAATAATAGTTTTCTTAATAGCTGTGCAGTAACTGCTCCAATATGGTATCATCCAATAAGCACACAATTGTCAAAAAACAAATGCAAGAAACAGATTGTCTCACATGCAGTTCTTCAATCCAGGAGGAAAGAACATCAAAAGACAGTTCCGAGAGAAATCACAGAGAGAGTATGTAGCACCCGGGAGAGATTTTCTGACTTCCAACGCTGCTGAGACCCCAGGAATAACTACCGAAAGGTAAAACTAAGAATCCTGGTTCTGTGAGAGTTTGACTATCACTTCACCGGACCAGGCCGTGGGTGCAAGAACACAAGGAATGGACAGTATCTACAGCGTCTATGGCTCTGTAGGTGTCTCTCAAAAATTCCTAAACCACCTTAACCGTTAAATGCTGGACTGACAAAAGTCAAAGATAAGCATAAATCAATAAAATTAAAAGATGCAGCAGGCCTGGTGATCAGACACAGATGGCCTCGGGAGTCCAGCAATTCCTACGCTGCCAAAACACAGCAGAATCATCGAGCTTGTGAAGAGAAAGAATTATCTCGCTCCCTCACCTGTATGTTTACAACTGGAGATATGCCATTAGACCAATAATCAGTGATATCAAAATCCCACCCACACCAAGTATAATTGTGATATATCAGAGTTGCCGTGAAATGGGTTAACTGGAGCTGTTTGTTCAGTGACTGTGATTAATATCAGTCTTCCTGGACCTAATTGGTTCACTGGAGTATTTCCCTCTTCCATAATTAGGGACTTCTTTCAACTTGTTATGCCATAGCACTTGGCGCAGAGTCAACCTCATCAAGATTGGGATCAGTAGCTACAGAGAAAGAGAGAGAGATCGGAATCTGAGAACATTAGAATGTTCCAACAATGGATTTGAATTTGAGAATATTAGACTGAAACCTTCCAACAATGGATCAGAATCTGAGAACATTAGACTGGAATGTTCTAACAATGGATAGGAGTTTATCCTGGGGACTTTACTGGCTTTCTCAGGATTGGCCACGATTACAGTTGCGGATAGAAGCCGTACTGATGATTATTCAAGCTGGGTACTATCCCTTCCTCGCTATTGGTGTTCCTCGTATCTCTGTCAATTCTATAAATGAGGCTGAATGTTATTGCTATTCTGGTTGATTATATTTAACAAATACATAAACTTTCAGTCACAAACGCCACTTCCTTCTCATGCATTTCCAAACTACTTACTCATAAACATCAGAGAAGGAACAAGACTGTTCGGAACGTTGAGTCCCTTTTTACTGTGAACTGTTTTTTGTCTCCATATTCTCTCTGTCATCAAACCTGCCGACACCCACCTACATAATATCC
>NW_025213899.1:1194-18671 GCF_004010195.1 Chiloscyllium plagiosum | reverse complement strand
TGGTGATCAACTCCATCAGCAATACTTATAGTCGCTGAGATACAGAGAAACTGGAGAGAAGAACTGTAACTGTGCGTCTGTGTGGAGATGTAACAGCTTTCTCAGCCAGGAAGGGAAACCGAGGAGACCGAGGCATTTTCAACATTTAATGGACGCACTATGGGTGTGGGGAACTGACTTGCTGCTGTCATCTAGAAAGTCAGTGGAGGCTCTGTGGATGGTGTTCTCAGGATTGTGATGTCAGCTACTGGGTTCATTCAGGGAGCCCCGAGGGTCTGGAGACCCCACTCTGAACACTGCATTCACAGTGTGACTAGGTCCATAGTAAACAAATGGAGCTGAGACCAAAGAAGGGAAGCTGTGTAAACTGGGAGGAGCAGAGCACTGTACTATACTCGTTGGGATTTCCAGGAAGATTTGTCTAAGCTGCACCCATTCTGGTGTAAAAAGTAAAACCAGCTTGTCTCAAAATTGAGGTGGCCATTGAGCTGTATACCCTCCTTCAGTATAACCTATCGTCTCACACCAGGGACAGGACTGAGCTGACACTCACGATGAATTAAATTGGATTGATTCTGGAACTTTGCAGGCATCAGTGGGTAAGATATCCACCATTTCTGAAGTGCAGTCCTCCAATGTATTCATAAGCGATCAGAAACCAGCTGCCTGCTGAGAGGAATGCGTTGGTTCCATCTCCACAGGGGAAGGTACATAAACTAACTTCCAGAAATATTAGGGAACAGAGTGTTTGGTAAAAATGGAAACTGCAGGAAATCAGAATTAATGAAGCGTATGTTATTGGAAATCTATTTGAATTGAAGCGTATGTTATTGGAAATCCAATTGAATTGAAGTTTCATAAGTTGCTGCATCCGATGATCTACATCCCAGAGTGATTCAGATGAGAACAGAGCTAATGAAATAATTACTGATTATTCTTCACAGCTAGTTAGATTCTGGAAAACAACTGTTGTAAACTTAAATATTTAAAAGAGGATGGAGAGGGAAAACAGAAAACTAAATAGCTTGATATCAGCTGTGAGAAAAAAAAATATTGGAACATTATATAAGGAACGTGACAACTCGATACTTGGAGAATAATGGTATGATTGGTATATTCGGCCTAGATTCAGGAAAGGGAAATGGTCTTTGATAAACCTGTTTGTGGATACTATCCGTTGTGACATCGACAGTTGAGAACCAATGGGAATGGAGTATTTGTATCTTTAGAAGACGCTTGACATGTTTGAATAAAGGTGATTGGGGAACGTTCGAGTCCATGGGTAGGTAGGAGTGGGATATATACTACATGGATTAAAAATTGGGCAATGGAGATACGAGAAGAATACTGTTTTTCACTGGACTGAAGGATTGATGGGTGGCAGCAGGATCAGTGTTTGGACAATAGCTGTTCAATGGGTATAAAAATGATGTGAACAACAAATATCATCATGTACATTTATATTTATTAAATGGTACATAGGTTGGCGAGTGCTTTTGTTGAAAAGGACCTGGATGTCCTTGTTCATACGTCACTGACAGAATTCATACGGGAACAGGAAGTAAATGATATGTGGCTCTTCATGCAAAATGATTGAAGTACAAAAGTTAGAATATCGTTCCCACTGATCGTGTTTTGTTGAGAGAGTATTTGGTGCATAGTGTAAAGGTTTGGTCTGCTTTATAAACAATTATCCCTTTGCCACTGAGACAGTGCAAAGTAGTTTGACCAGACTAAACACTGGCATGATGTTACCATGAGGTGAGACTCCAGTAATTATGCATTTAATCTGAAGCGCTGTGAAAGAATAAAAAGCTGAAGCTTGATGGGTATGGACAGAAACTGAATAGGGTGAAAAGTTCATACTTTTCATGAAGTGTTTGATTCACGACAGTTTACATGCATCTGCAGAGCCCCCATGTCGATTGTCAGAGAGGTACAGACTCTGAATGAACTCTGAACACTTGAATGCACAGTTACTGTGTGACACTGCATTGAATGTCACTTTGTACACAACCCTGTCAGCAGCCAAAATGCCTTCATTCTGAAACAGTTAGTTATTCCCCACCGGTTTCTGACCTCCACGGAGACCATGTGACTGCCTTCTTGGAGATGGAAGATAACTTGGAGAATGGCTAAAAAATGTTGGCTTCATTCCGACTGCCAGAAAACCATGTTAAAGTAACACATCTGAACCATGAGTAATTAAGCCATGTGGATCAATTTGGAGCAGTCTGCCTGTGTAGCCCTTGCTCCATTTGTTTGTGATGTTGGAGCATCTCTGACACTTTCCTGTTCCTGCGTTAGTGGCTTGACAAGCTGAATTACCTCTTCCTCTTCCTTTGTAAGTGACTCCGGGTGTGAAATGGTTCTTTCTGTTCCCATGTACGTTACAGGCAGGAGGGACTGAATGGTATATCCCTCTTTTTGCCCAGTAGTTTTGATGGGATGAATGGCTTCACCACATTCTTGTGAAACCAGATTGAGGTGCTGAATGAACTCTCCTTTCACTGTGGAAATGTACTGTGCTGTTACATACACGTTACCCAGACTTTAACAGCACGATCTTGAATGTTGTCCAGGTCTTGCTGCACATGGTCGCAGACTGTTTCAAGAGCTGAAGAGGGACAACTTGTCCTGAAAAGTTTGTAAACTTCAGTGAATGCCCAATCTTCTGCTGGCACGGTGGCTCACTAGCTAACACTGCTGCCTCACAGCACCAGGGTCCCAGGTTCGATTCGAGCCTTGGGCAACTGTCTGTGTGAAATTTGCACATTCCCCAATTGTCTGCATGAGTTTCCTCCGGGTGGTCCGGTTTCCTCCCACAGTCCGAAGAATGTGCACGCCAGAGGAATTGGCCATACTAAATTGTCCATTATGTTAGGTGCATTAGTCTGACGGAAATGTGTTTGGGTGAGTTACTCTTCGGAGGGTCGGTGTGGACTGGTTGGGCCGAAGTGCCTGTTTCCACATTGTAGGGAATCTACTCTGCACAGTTTGGACTCAATGGGCTGAATAGCCGCCTTCCACACCTTAGGGATTCTATGATGACAAACTGGAGATGCCTGGGCTGAGGAAGCCACGCTGAGGATCTCCTGCAGATGTGTCCCACGGCTGAGATGATTGATGCCCATCAATGATAATCATCTTCCCCTGTGCCGTGAATGACTCCAAAAAGTGTAGAGGTCATAATTAATTCTCATTAAGTGTGATTTTGTTCAGGCTCCTTGATGTCATCCTGAGTCAAATACTGCCTTGAGTTCAGGGTCAGTCTCTCTTACCTGAGCCCCTGTGTTACCTCTTTTGTTCATATCAATAGGTCATGGTGCAGAAGCAGAGAACGTTTTCTTCAATCAGAGGGTAGTGAATATCAGGAATTCTCTTGTGCAGAGATGTAGGAGTGCTAGATCACTGAAAAGGACCAGTGGTGTCCCGCTGGGATCAGTTCAGTGATCTCTGCTCTTTGTTATTTTCAAAAATGACTTGGATATGGGTGTTGAAGAGTGGGCTAGTAAGTTTGCTGATGACACAAAGGTTGTTGGAATAGTACAGAATGTGGAGAGCTATTGTAGGTTGCAATGGGACATCGACAGGATGCAGCGCTAGGCTGAGAATTGGCACATGGAGTTCAAACTGAAGTAATGCACCTTGCAATCTCGAATGTGAATGCAGAATACATGGTTAAAGGCAGGATTCTTGGCAGTGTGGAGAAACAGAGGGATCCTGGTGTCCGTGTCCAAAAATCCCTCAAAGTTGCCACCCAAGTTGACCGGGTTGTTAAGAAGTCATATGTTGTGTTGACTTTCAGTTGCAGGAGGATTGAGTTCAAGAGCCGCGAGGTTATGCTGCAACTTGATAGAGCCGTACTCAGACCGCACAGGGAATATTGTGCTCAGTTATGGTCTCCTTATTATAGGAAGGATATGAAGCTTTCGACAGTGTAAAGAGGAGATTTACCAGGATGCTGCCTGGACTGGAGGGCAGGTGTGACGAAGAAATCGTGAGGGAGCGAGGGCTTTTCTCATTGGAGGAAAAATAGATGAGTGGTGACTTGATGGAGGTGTACAAGATGATGAAAGGCAGAGAGAGAATGAATAGCCAGAGACATTTTCCCATGGCAGAAATGTCTATCATTAGGTGGCATAATTTTAAGGTAATTGGTGGAAGTTTTAGGGGAGATATCAGAGGTAGATTCTTTACACAGAGAGTAGTGGTTGTGTCGAATGCATTGCCAGCGGTAGTAGTAGCATCAAATACGTGAGAGAAACTTGAGACTCTTGGATAGGCACATGGAACAAAGTGAACGGAAGCATGTCGGTTAGTCTGATCTTAGAGTAGGATAAACGGTGCAATGTCGAGGGCTGAAGGTCCTAACTGCATGCATTCTTGTAGAACTCTGAGCTCAAAAACTGCATGAATTCATGTAAAACTCCGTTACCTCACTTTTTAGCTTAGAATCAATCTGAATATCATGGCATATTCAGAGAACACAAGGGGCTAACACCTTCAACATTTTGTCTAGCTATCACCATTGTTCACAGCTCACCTGAGAATGCAACTTGTTTTAAAAAAAAACGTTTTGTGATTTACACATGAAAGAAGTGAAACTATCATGGTATTCTAACAGATGAAAGGCTTAACAGACAATCAATTTTCCATGTATAATTGATTGTCTGTTAAGCCTTTCATCTGTTAGTAAACACACCAGCCTCTGTATGAAAAGGTTTCCCCTCAGGTCCCTTCTAAGTCTTTGTCCTGTCACCTTCACCCTATGCTATCTAGTTCTGGACGCCCCTACACTGGGAAAAAAAATCTTGCCCATTCAGACTATCCATGCCCCTCAGGACTTTATTAAACCTCTGTCATGTCACCATTCAGCCTCTGGCAATCCAGGGGAAAAAGCCTCAATCTGTTCATCATCTCCATGTAGCTCAAATCCTCAGGTTCCAGAAAATCCTTGGAAATCTTTTCTGCACCCGTTCAAGCTTAACAACATCCATCCTGAAACAGAGTCAACTGAAATGTATACAGTTTTCTTACAGTGGCCTCACCGACGTCCTGTACAAACGCAACACGCTACTCCAACTCTTATTCTCAATGTTCTGACCGATTAAGGCAAGCATGTCAACCACGTTCCTCACTACTCTACCGACCTAAACTCCACTTACGAGGAATTATGAATCTTCACCCGTAGTTCTCTTTGTTAAGCAACATTCCCCAGGGCACTACCCCGCTTTAACTTACCAAAATGTAAAACCTCACAAATATCTAAACTAAACTCCATCTGCAAGTCCTTGGCTCATTGATGGTCAAGGATCCCGTTATATTCTGAGATAGTCTTCTTCACTGTCCACAGAACCAATTTGGTGATGTTATCTGTAAACTTACTAACCATCCCTCCGATAATCACATCAAAGTTGTTATGTTCGTGACGAAAAGCAGTGAGCTCAGCATTGATTCTTTCAGAACACCGCTGGCCACAGGTCTTCAGTCTGGAAAACAATCCATTACCTTCAATCCAATTTTGTATCCAATTGGTTAGCTTTTCCTCGATTACATATAAACTAATTTTAGTATCCTGTCTACGATGGGGAACCTTATTAAATGCCTTGCTGAAGTCTGTGTAAAAATTGTACACCACAGTGTCTTATTCAATCTTCTTTGTCACCTCTTCATAATACTCAATCACATTAAATAAACATGATTTCCATCACACAAATCCATATTGACTATCCCTAATCATTCCTTGTCTTTCTAAATAAATGCAAATTCCATCCATCAGAATCCCCTCCAAGGAACTCCTCGACTCTGACGTTGGCTGATTGAGTCGATATTTCCCTGTGTTGTTTTGGCTCACTTCTCCCTTTTCTAGCCCCAATCCTCCACAGCCCACAAAAAATAATTATAACTATGTGGGTGATATGGCCAATGATATAGTTCTCAGAGTGTGTCAGGGTCAGTGTTAGAACAAGTCAGGCAGATTTCTTTAATCTACTAAAACAACATGTCTATGACCAAAACAAACTATGATGGAAAGAGGAATGACGAGAGGATATTTCAAATATGTACAGTGATATTTCCATTTGAAAAATGCTGAGAAACACACACACACACACACACACACACACGCACACACACGCACACACATACGTATTGTCGATAACAAACTGAAAAGCAAAATATCTGCAAAGTTAACTTGAAATAACATTGGCCAAATATGATTCGAACTTATGACCTAAGGAAAAATGGGAGTTTGACCCAAATGCTATTCTATTTGTAGAGTAATCAAGTCTTACAGCATGGAGAGAGGCAGAGAGGCCCTTTGGCCCAAACTCGTCCAAACTGACCCAAATATCAAACCACACTAAACTCATTTCCGAGCCCTTCGCCCATAGCATTCTCGACCTTTTCTGTCCATGTACTTGCCCCAATGCCATTTAAATATCGTTAATATAAATGCTTCAACCACTTCCGTTGGCAGATCATTCCCTTTGTGTACCACTCTCTGTGTAAAACAGTTTCCAACAGTTTCCCTTTTATTCTTTCCCTTCTGACCTTAAACTGATGCTCTCCCCTCCTCGATTCCCCAACTCTAGGAAAAAAAGGTTGGGTCCATTCCCCCTATCCATGTAAACGACTATAAGACCCCTCTCCTGTGCTCTCAAGAAAAAAGTCCTCGCTTGTCCAACCTCTCCCTATAATTCATACTGTTGGGTCCTGGCAACATTTTTGTAAATTCCGTCTGCACACATTCCTAATTAAAAACATCGTTCAGATCTCAATGTGACTAAAACTGAACACAGCACTACAAGTGCAGCCTCACCAACCTCCTGGAAAAATGCAACGTAACTTCCCAACTGCTCTCCTCCATGTCCTGACCGATGCATGCTAGTGTGGCAAAAGCCTCGTTCATTGCCATGTCTAACTATGACCCCACTTTCAGAGAACGTTGGACCTAAACTCCGTGGTCCCTCTGCTCTGCTACATTCCTTAAGGTCCTACCAATCACCATCAATCTCCGACCTTGATCGAACGTTGCCAAAATATTCCTCAGTCCACTTCTCCAGTTTGATCAAGGTCCTGCTGCAATTTCTGATATACTTCCTCACTGTGCATGATACCACCTATTTTAGTGCCATCTTCAAGTTTCCTAACCATGCCTTGTACATTCGCAAGAATATCATTGATACAGATAACAAACAGCAACGGGCCCAGCAGCGACCCCTGAGGCACTTCATGTGTCACAGGCCTCCAGTCCGAGAGCATTCTTCTACTATTACCCTCTGCTTACTACCATCAAGCCAATTGTGTGTCCAATTTGCCCGCTCCCTCTGGATTCCATGCGATTCTAACCTTCCAGATCAGCCTATCAATGGCAACCTTGTCAAAGGCCTTACTGAAAACCATACAGTCTACCGCCCTACCCTCATCAACATTCCTGGTCACTTCATCAATGAACTCAAACAAATTTGAGAGGCATGATCTCCCTCTCACAAAGCCATGCAACCTTTCCAGTCTAAAAACAACTATTAATAATAATTATTAAAATTAATAATATCACACTAATAAATAATAATAAGATGACACGTTCAGTGGAGAATAAATTATCCATGGTATGTGATATTGGAACGTGCATCATGGGTGAAGGGCAGAATAGATTTCGTACCTGTGTCATTGAACTGTGTTGAAAAGAAGCAAGGGTGGCATGGTGGTTCAGTGGCTAGCACTGCTACCTCATAATGCCATGGATCCGGGTTTGGTTCCAGCTTCGGGTGACTCTCTGAGTGGAGTTTGCACATCCTCACTGTGTTTGTGTGTGTTTCCTCTGGGTGTTCCATTTTCCTTCCACAATCCAAAGATGTATAGGTTAGGTGAATTGGCCATGCGAAGTTACCCATAGTGTTATGTGCATTCGTCAGGGGTAAATATATGGTAGGGGAATGGGACTGGGTGAGTTACTGTTTGGAGGGTCGGTGTGGTCTTGTTGTTTCCATACTGTAGGGAAACTGTCAAAAAAACTATTTTTCAACAAACCTTATCTTTCCAAATGCATGTACATCTCAGCCCCCAGAGTCTTCTCAAGTAACCTACGTACCACAAATGTTAGAATTTCTGGTCTATCGATCCCAGATTTTTCTTTGCTTCCCTTCTTGAATAATAGCACAACATTTGCTAATCTCCAATATTCTGGAACCTAAACTGTAGCTAACGATGATGCAAAATATCAACCAGGGTCCCCGTAGTTTCTTCTGTAGCCTCTTGCAGTATTCTTGGATGCATCTGTTTAGGACCAGGAGATTTATCCACCTTCATACATTTTAATGCATCCAACACGTCCTCTCCCGTGATATTGACTCACCCCAAGATAACACTACGACCTTTGTTAACCTCCCAAGTCTTCATGTATTTCTCCACGGTAAAGACAGAGGAGAAATGTTCATTGAGAATCGCGCAAATCTCCTACGGTTCTAGACATGCATGTCCATTTTGGACTTTGAGGGGTCATATTCTCATTTAGCTATTCCTTTTACTTTAATATACTTAATTAACCTCTTTGGATTCACCCTAATCTTCTCAGCCAAAGCTATCTTGTGCCCAGTTTTCGCCCTCCTGATTTCCTTCTTCAGTAAACTACTGTATCCCCTGTCCACCTCCTGGTACTCCCTCGATCCCAGCTGCCTGGACCTGAGCCAATCCTCCTTTTTGCTGTTCAAAGCCTCAATATCTCCTGACATCCGAGGTTCCCTCTTCCTACCAACATTGCCCTTTTACCCTCACAGTAACATATAGACCTTGAACTGTAGACATTTCACTTTTAAAGGCCTCCCACTTGCAGGAGGTCCGTTCGCCTGCAAACAAACTCCTCCAACCAAGCCCTACGAGCTCCTGTCTAATTCCATGAAAATTCGCCTTGCCCGAAGTTTGAACTTGAACATGTGGAGCAGTTTTGTCCTTCTCCATAACTGTTTAAAAATTAATAGAATTGTTGTCACTGGTCCCAGAGTGCTCCCCCGCTGTCACCTCAGTCACCTGCCCTGCCCTAGATATTAGAATAGGTCAAGTTTCGTCCCTTCCCGAGTTGCACTCTCTACATACTGCTTGTGGAAACTATTCTGAACACACTTAATAAATACACCCCATCTCAGTCCTTAATTCTCTGTCATTCCCAGTTTATGTTAGGAAAATTAAAATCTCCTACTAATGCAAGCCTATTGGCCTTGGAAGTCTCCCCAGTCTGTCTACATATTTTTGTTCCCCTAATTCCTCGTTTACTATTTGCGGGACTATAGTACAATCCAAATACTATCACCATTCCCTTCTTATTTATTAGTTCCCCAGACAATTCCTCAAATGATGATCCATCAGATATTTTATGTCTGTTTACTGCTGTGATACTCGCCTTAATCAAAAATGAAACTCCCCGTCCCCTCTTTCCACCATCTCTCTCCCGAATAAAGCAGCTGTACCGTCCTGAATTAAGCTGCCAGTGCTGTCCCTCCCTTAGCCATGTTTCTGTCATGGCTATAATATCGCAGTCCCATGCACCGATCCATGCCCTGAGTTCATCGACCTTACCTGTCAGCCATCTTGCATTGAAATAGTTGAAATTTAATCCAACAGGCATTCCTTGCTCCCTGTCGTTGACTAGCCTGACCTGTCTCTTCATTTTACTGTTTCTGATTACTGTATCTCCTTCCAGCCTCGCACCTGCCTCCCTGCTGTTGAGGATCCCACCACTCCCCAACCGCAGCTAATCTTGTTGAAAGCCTTCCTTGCAGCAGTTGCAAACCTGCCTGCCAGCATATTGGTCCCCTTCCAGTTCAGGTATAAACCGTCCTTCCTGAACACGTCACCTTTTCCCACCCACTCACCCCCCTCCCAACCCCACCCCCGGTGAGAACGTTCTGCAGCCGCTCTGAGACATCCTGGACCCTGGGCATGTGGGACGCTAGACACCATTCCGGATTCACATTTGCAGCCACAGAATCTCCTGTCTGTTCCCCTCACTATCGAGTCGGATAATTACTTCTGTTGTTATTCTGCTTGCACAGCCTTCTGACAATAGGATTTCTTCATGAAACAGTTGAATTTGGCTGAATTGCTTTGCTTCAGGCAATGTGGAGATTCCAATGAATCCTCATCAGGAACCCTCTATTAGTGTGAAAGACGAATGGGATTTTGTTCACTCCCACACATATCTGTGATGAGCGATAGGGAAACAGAAAGGGAGCAATAGAATGTTTCTACACTACATTTTCCATCCATAAGTTAAATCAGTAACGTTATCAGTCCCACACTGGACTCTGTGAGCTCTTCTTGAACATTGTCCGAACTATATGACTGCATCACATTCTCGACTCCAGGTCAGTGTGTTATAGCAGAATCAATTCATTAACAATAAATGGTCATAATTGTTTTGAAGATGTGTTAATATGCGCTTGCATAATGTAAATATAAGCGTTTCATGTCTTCACAATATCTGTGTTAAAATGAATATTCTTAAACATATACAAGTAATTGCTGGAAAAGCTCAGCTTGTCTGTCAGCATGTCGGAACACAATTCAGAGTTCAATTTTTCGGTCCAATGACCTTTCCATTGAACCTGACTTATTCTTAAAGTATTTCCCCAGTTTTATGCTCCCACACAAGAAGAAATATCCATCCGGTATTCACCAACTACACTCTTTTCAAGGTGTTATATGGTCAATAAAACATCCCTCATTTTCAGGCCGAACTGTTAATTCTTCATAACGTAATGCCTTCATCCCAAGAATGAGTAAAGAGAAACATCTTTGAAACGTTTTGAAAGCAATTTTTTTTTTCAGTTTAGGCAATTATAACTACACAAAATACGACAGATGTAATCTCAACAATGCCCTGTACTGATGCAGAAAACATCGCTAAGATCATACCCAACACCCCTTGCACGAAACAGGATCATGACATTTACCTTCCAAATCACTTGCTACATCTTCAGGTTAATTTGATGTGATTCATGTACTAAGACACACAAATCCCTCTGGAACACTGAGTTCTGCATTCTCCTTGCATTTAAGTAAATTTCTGCTGTTTCGTCTTGTCCACAAAACAGAAAATTTCCATCACATATATATTGTACTGCTTTTTTTTCTGCTGAAGCTTTGCTCACAGCCATTCTCTGTCTGTATGCCATTGCTTGTTGCTGTGACCTCCCCCAGTCTGTGTCCCATTTCAGACGTGCTGCACTCCCACTGTCTGTATCCCATTGCAGAAGCACTGCCCTCCTCCGTCTGTATCCCATTGCTGATGCTCTGCCTCTGGATCCAATAGCAGACCCTCTGCCCTCACCCATCAGTATCCCATTGCAGACGCTCTGCCCTCCCCCTGTCTGAATCATATTGCAGACACTCTGCCTCCCCCTGTCTGTATCCCATTGCAGAAACTCTGCCTCCCCCGTCTGTATCCCATTGCAGATGTTCTGCCCTCCCCCTATCTGTATCCCATTGCAGATGATCTACCCTTCCCCTGTCTGTATCCCATTGCAGATGCACTGCCCTCGCTCTGCCCTCCCCATCTGTATCCCACAGCAGACACTCTGTCCTTCCCTTGTCTGGATCCCATTGCAGATGCTCTGCCCTCCCATGTCTGTATCCCACTGCAGACGCTCTGCCCTCACCCATCAGTATCCCATTGCAGACGCTCTTCCCTCACCCTGTCTGTATCCCGTTGCAGACGCTCTGAACTTCCCCTGTCTGTGTCCCATTGCAGAGGTGCATCCCTCCCCCAGTCTGTCTCCCATTGCAGATACACTGCCCTTCCCCTGTCTGTATCCCATTGTAGACGCACTGCCCTCGCTCTGCCCTCCGCTGTCTGTATCCCATTGCAGACGCTTTTCCCTCCTCCTGTCTGTATCCCATTGCAGACGCTCTGACCTCCCTTTTCTGTATCCCATTGCAGACGCTCTGACCTCCACTGTCTATATCCCATTGCAGACGCTCTGCCCTCTCCCCGTCTGTACCCAATTGCAGGTGATCTGTCCTTCCCCTGTCTATAGTCCATTGCAGATGCCCTGCCCTCCCGCTGTCTGCATCCCATTGCAGACGCTCTGCCGTCCCCTGTCTGTATCCCATTGCAGACGCCCTGCCCTCCCCCTGTCTGTATCCCATTGCAGACGCTCTGACCTCCCCTGTCTGTATCCCATTGCAGACGCTCTGTAAAAATTAGACATCTTATTGAATGACTATCCTAGTGCATGAGCAAACTGAGCTCCATCTCCTTCATCTGGTTCATTAGAATAGATTGCAATTTGTTGATGACCTCATACAGCTCCCTGAAGAATTCCACTCGTTACAGCTTTCCAAACACAAAATGAGTATTGATCTCTACTCTGTATTTCCTGACAGCTACCCAGGGCGCCCCTGCTTCTGCATAACAGCCTGGGATGGTTATATGGCTCCCCCTGTGCTGTGTAATTTACTGAATGCTTCATTCTGTTTGGTGCGGCCTGTTTGGTGCAGCCCATTTTGCCGCAGACCCATTTAGGTGCAGAACCATTTCAGCGCAGCTCATATTTTTTCCATTTCGGGCTTCGATAAAAGCATTAATCAAAGCAATAAAAATAAAAATGATGTTTATTCCCTTCAGTAAAAATGTTAAAAAGACACTTGACTACGTATAACATTGACTCAGAGTTTTCTTTCAGAGCTAAAATGATAATTGGCCTTGCATTTATTCACATTGAAAACATTCATGAAGCTATTGAACATTTGTCTGATGCGCTTCCAGATGAAATGCAACCGCTGCTGGACTGGTTCGAGGATAACTATGGAGGTAGAAGAATACGCAGAGGAAATGGTCGGCGTTCACTGCTTTTTCCAGTTGGAATGTGGAATTTATATGAAAGAACTTTAAACAATGAGGACAAAACAAACAATAATGCAGAAGTTGCCCACAGGGGCTGACAATACGAACTTGATGTGGAACATCCAGTTATTTGTAAATATATTGACAGTTTACGAAAAGTTCAGAGGGGAAGGGACATTTAATATGAGCATTTGATAGCACGGCACGATATTCCATTGAAATTAAAGAAACAGATGCTAGAATACAAAGACTCGTAAGAAGATTTAGTGAGAGAAATGATGTCGAGTATTTACGAGGATTGCCCATAATTTTGAATGAACGTCATGTTTTAGATTTTTCGTAATGAACTTATATCGTTTATTATTTTCTTTTTAACATTTTTACTGAAGAGAATAAACATTATTTTTATTTTTAGTCTTTCATTAATGCTTTTAACTAAGCCTGAAAAGTGAGTGAGATGAGATTGGAAATGCCAGCGAGTTTAAATTGAGAATTGCTCTTGACTGAACATTGCTTCTTAATTGATTGGTGGGACATGGATGTTTCAGAATCTCCACACAAGGTGTCCTGGTCGTCTCTGGCTCTTTTCAGCATCCTCCCCACATGTCGAGACAGACAGCGAGGGAACGGATATAGACACTCTAACACCCAGCTTGGTCCTTTATGTCCTATTCCAGGCTGTTTCTTCTGGAATGGGAGAAGAAGAGGGACGGAGTGAGGGTGGGAGTGAGTGTTCTTGCGGTTATTGCTGGTATAGGGGAAGGGGGAAGTGTGAGGTGTCCGGATGAAGTCTGACCACACTGTTGTATCCATGCAGTGGTATTAGTGTGCGGGGCTATTGTGTCAGTGACAAAAAAAGTGAGGGAGGGAAGGTGCTGAATTCAACAGTGAGTGTGGTCGTGGTTTTGAGATAGAGTGTGAGCCTTGTTCGGGGCTAGGTGTTATAACAGATATACAGTGAGTGCGAGGGAGCAGAAGAATATCGTGACACTTATCCTGGCAAAGTGGGGGGAAATAATATTGATGCTGACCAATTCTTCAGATTATCTCAGCGTTGAGGTGAGTCTCCCTGAAGGTCTTGTCCAAGTCTATCGCTAATAACGCCACAGACCCTTTCCATCACTTCCCACAGAATCAGTTTTGTTCGATCTTACAAATAGCAAGGTGAAGCAAACATTAGTGTGTTATATATCAATACCAAATCTGTCACGTGAATACTTTACAACATATGCTCTGGAAATTAGGTATACAAGTATATGCAAGGGGGAGCAATGACACAGTGATATTATCGCTGGGCTCTTAACCCAGAGACCCAGGTAATATTCTGGGGACGTGAATTCAAATCCTGCCATGGTGGAATTTGAATTCATTATGTACCTGGAATCAAGAATTTATGATGACCAGGAATCCATTGTCGATTGTTGGAAAAACTCATCTGGTTCACTGATGTCCTTGAGGGAAGGATTCTGATGTCCTTACCTGGTGTGGCCTGCATGTGACTCCAGACTCAAGACAACGCTGCTGACTCTTAACTGCCCTCTGGCATGGGCAATAAATACTGGTTATCCAGCGACGCCCTCATCCTGTGAATGAGTAACAAATAATCAGGGGTGCTGCAGTAATAATGGATGGTCTGAAATTGCACCGAAACTGCAGTGACTACTAATACTGTGAAGAACAACTTCCATAAGTGTGTATTAGGTAGGTTGAACAGCATGTTGTGAACCAAACTAGAGAGCAGGTTATTTCAGATTTGTTGTGTTGTCAGGAGGACTAATTAATAGCCTTGCTCTGAAGCAGCTTTGAGGAATAGTGACATCAATGTGTTGCATTTTTATATGGTGTCTGAATACAATATCGAATGTTTGAACATTCTGGTCAAACATCATGGAAGCCCGGAGGCGAGAGAGTCAAGTACTCTCCAATGAATTGGGGAAGTATAATATAGCATTCAATGGGAGAAGCAATGATTGTGAGAGCCATAGAGTCCGACAGCACGGAGAAACGCCCTTCAGCCCAAACTGGTCCATTCCAAACAAAATGTTGATTCACATTATCCTCATTTACCTGCCCTTGCCCCATATCCTTCTTGTTCTTTCCTATCCGTGTATTTGTCCAAATGCATTTTATATTTTGTGAATGTACCTCCCTCAACCACTTCTGCTGGCAGCTCATTCCATGTGCATACCACCCTGTGTGTAAAAGAAATTGCCCCTCAGGTTCCCTTTTAATCTTTCCCCTCGGATCTTAAATTGATGCTCTCTAGTCCGTGGGTTGCTCAATCCTGTGGAAAAAAAGTCTGAGTGCATTCACTCTATCCATGCTTCCCATGATCTTATACACTTCTATCAGATCCCCCTCAGTCTCATACACTCTAAAGTAAAAACTCCTAGCTTGCCCAACCTCTCACTATATCTCAGACCATTGATTCCGGGCATCATCCGTGTAAATTTCTTCTGCACTATTTCCAGTTTAATAACTTTCTTCCTATAGCAAAGTGAACAACACTGAACATAACACTACCAGTATTGCCTCACCAGCATCCTGTATAACTGCAACATAACTCCCTAATTTCGATACTCATTACTCTGACTGATGAAGGCCAGTGTATCAAATGCCTTTGTCACTGTGACTCCACTTTCAGAGAACCTTGAACCTGAATTCCAAGGTCCCTTTGCCTTAATACACTCCTTAAGACCCTGTCATTCACCATGATTTGACTTTCTAAAATGCAAGAACTGACACTTATCTGTAAATATATATACAATATACATGCATAAAACAAACAGTAATAGTCCCACAACCGACTCCTGAGGCATTCCACTCATCACAGGACTTCAGTCCGACAAGCATGCTTCCACTATTACTCTATGTATCCTACCATCAAGCAAATTTTGGATCTGATTTGCCAGCTCCCCCTCAATTCCATAAGATTTAAACTTCCAGCGCAACCTACCATGTGGAACCTTACTGAAGGCCTTACTGAAATCCATATACACTATGTATACCACCATGCCCTTGTCAAAGTTACTGGTCATTTCACCAAAGCACTCTCACAAATCTTTGAGCCATGATCCCCCATGCACAAAGACGTGCTGACTGCTCATAATCACACCCTGCCTTGCCAAATGCATGTATATCGTCTCTCTCAGAGTCTTATCAAGAAACCTACCTACTAGAGATGTTAGGTTTAGTGGTCTATAATTTCCAGGTTTTTCTTTGTAGCTCTTCTTGAATAAGGGCACAGCATTCGCTACCCTCCAGCCCTCCGGGACCTCATCCGTTGGCTACTGATGATACAAAAGAACCAACCAGGCCCCCCACTATTACTTCTCTGCCCTCCTGCAGTGTTCCTGAATATATCTGGTCAGGACCAGGAGATTTATAGAAATACTGCATAGTCTGAAAGATATGTCTACATATTTCAGGTGAAAACACCAAAGACTGAGTAAGTGACACAATGATGATTAACAGAACAAATTAAAGAATATATTAATCACAGGAAGTGACTTCAGAAGAATTCCAGACATTGTGGAATCCTAAGAGTTCACAGAAAATTGCAATCCAGAAAAGGAGGGCCATGAAACTGATCAGGAAATCAAAAAGCGAACATGCATGCAAACAAACAGGAACACAAAGATTACAAAAATCTTTGATCTATATTTAAAAAAAAATATAGTTAAATGTGGAAATTTGCAATCGGAAGAGACGAGTTTATGGTGGATAACAGGAAAATAGCAAAGCAAATGACCAGTTACTTTACATCTAACTTAATGGAGTAAGATCCAGAAAATCACCTAGAAATACGAAGTGATCGTATAGGACTTGTGGAAGTAAAGACATGAAGTCAATTCATATCAGTAACAAGGCAATATTGAACATGCAGCTGGATTGAGCATTGCTAAGCTTGACAAACCAGATGTACTTCATACCAAAATCTTCAGAAATAAATCACAAATAGAAGTATTGATTGCATTGTCGATGACTGCGTTCTATTTTCATGTACATTCTGCAGAGTCTGGAAGCTGGTGTAGATAAATGCACATCAGTAAACGTGATCCAAGCACTATAGATGAATGGTAGGGATCCAAGCATCTACAAAGAGAAGAAGAGATAGTGTGGAGATGCGCTGACAAATAAACATGACATTTGTCAGGAAACTGTTGGAATATATTATCTAGGATGTGATATTCGATATTTAGACATTAACCAGCAAACTTTGAGAGACTCAGTGTGCATTTCTGAAAGGGAAATCAAACTTGACAAACTTTGGAATTGTTTGAAGTTGATTCTTACAGCATAGATAATGGGGATCCAGTAGAATTGGGATAGATTTTAGATTATCAGAAGGCTTTCTATAAGAACTCACACAGTGAGTTGGAAAATGCAATGATGTGAAGGGTATTTGGAGGAATATATGTAAGTGGTAAGTTAGTTTGATTTGCCTTCCTTTAAGGGAGTCGGAATATAGATGTAAAGACATGTTGAAGAAGCTTCACAGAGTATTGGTGAGACTGTACCTGGAGTATTGAGAACAGTTTTGGTGACCAAATCTGTGAAAGAATATACTGACCACAGAGGAAGTGAAATGGACATTATCCAGATAAATCCCTCAGATGGCGAGATTGCGTGA